>NC_056745.1:1527971121-1528271121 GCF_019279795.1 Protopterus annectens | reverse complement strand
CTGTTTCAGAACAATGAACTTACTCCCAACATAGATTAAAAACCTTAACCAAGTAATCACATTGCTTATCTAACCAAGAATATCAAAAAAACACACCAGCACTCCTCTTTGCTTGAGGTCTATCAGCAGCAGCAGCATAGTCTTGACCTTGTTTCACACACACATGCAGAAGAGCATCAGCAGCACCTGACGTTCTTTCCCTCCAGTATAGTTGCAATGGCTGTATTCCAACAGGTTTGGGAATTCAAAGCAAAAGGCTTCACAATTGCTTTATAGCTTGTTGAATATCTCAACTATCTTGGATAGGTTGAAAGCTGAAGTTGACAAACCGCAAGGTCATAAAGATGCTGGAGGTGCAGGAAAGTAATAAATCTAAGTAGAGAAGTGAAGTTCAATTTAAAATGCAAAAGCGTTTATTTTGAACAAAGTCACGTTAAACACTGTAGAGCGATTTTCATTCCAACAATGTCGGAACTTCATCAGACAACAACTTCCCCCATTACAACTTCATATATACAAATTCACCGCTGTCAGCAATTAATTATTTAAAACAGACATAGCACTTTATATTTAAAGAGGCAAATGCATTATAAATGATGTTAAAGTGCAATAAGCTTTCATAAGTGCTTCATGGAGAAACCCTATATAATAAAAAAGTGGAGTAAACTAAACATTTCCTTTATGTGAAGTGTTATCAAATAAGCTTAAAAGTTAATCGTGTATATGCTTTTACTCTAAAAGTACATCAACAATGTAACATATGTACACACTACTTTTATGTTTGGAAAATATGTATAAATAAATATATAAACAATGTAATGTACCTTGTTAAAATAAAAATAGCTGCACATATATTACCTAAATACCTAAGTACAATTTTACCAAACAATGTGAATAAAATTTAATTTAATTTAATTATGTATATATTACAATAAAAGTAAATAACATGTATATATAAAAATAGGAAATAAAGAATAGGAATATTAAAAAGTTAAAAATGATAATATATATGAGTGTGTGTCCTCATTTTTTATTTAACGGTGTCTAGTCATTTGTATATGAAAAAATCACCTAAATAAACTTTTAATTTTAAGAATGCATGCAATCGAACAAAACTCGTTCAGGCCTGGGTCACTGCAGGCCATTAAACGTAGTTGCCATTTAAGTTCACTTCTCTCAAGTTCCAATTTTAATAGATTTTCATTAATATGGAACTGTTCATCAGTTTTTTTCAAAATCTGGTTAATAACCATAAATTTAAATGTATGGCATGGATTTTTTGCACAATGTCTGGCCAGAACATTTTCATCTTTGTTTTTCGCAATGGCATAGTTGTGCTCATATATCCTATCGCACAATCGCCTATCTGTTTTGCCCACATAGAATGAAGGACACTTTGTACATTGAGCTAAATAGACTACTGCTCTAGAATTACAGTTATATGATGCATTAACATAGAAAGTTTCATTTCTAATGGTAAAATTTTCAGATGTTTCTATGTGTGGGCAGTAGTTACAACTCCCACATTTCTTAGTACCTCTTCTGGCTTTCTTGATTTTGGGTTTAATTTCCAATAACTTTTTTAGGTTATGACCCTTTCTGTATGAAATAGTGGGTCCAAAATTAAAGATGTTAGATAAATTTTTGTCTAAAGATAAAAAGCGCCAGTATTTTTTCACTATTCTGCCTATATTTAGTGCTTCTATGCAGTAAGTGAATGTAAAGGCTATAGTAAAATCCTGGTTATGTTCTACAAACTCATTCAAACCTTGTTCAACTATAGGTGTAGTACTAAGATCTAGTTGCTCAAAACAATTTGTCCTAGTGTCATACACAGATGGACCGTTTGATATTACTACAGAGTTCAAAATCGGTTTATATATTCCCTTGTTTCTTTTCTCAGTTACTTCTTGGAATATTGCATGCAAAAATGAGGTAGGGTAGCCTCTATTTATGAACATATCATGCAAGAATGCACATTCTTCCTCAAAATCCTCATTTAAAGTGACCATCCTTGCTGCCCTAACTAGTTGTCCTTTGACAACAGATTTCTTTTGATAGTGGGGGTGCATGCTCGTAAAATGTAAGTAACTGTTGCAGTATGTTTCCTTCCTAAAAATCTTTGCTGTATATTTATCTGTATTTTTGTTCAAGTAAACATCTAGAAAATTAATCAATGTTTCTTGAAAATTTTTTGTAAATGTTAGGAAGGTAGTGGTTGAATTAAAATAATTCACTAATTCGTCTGCAACATGTTCATCCCCATTTATGATGATAAATATATCATCCAAGAACCTTTTGTAACAAAATATCTTGTTCATCCAGTGACTACTGAGGATGTAGTTATTTTCCCAGTGGGCTAACACCAGGTTTGCAAAATTGGAACCCACTGGGGAGCCCATAGCTACTCCTATTTGTTGTTTAAACAACTTGCCTTCAAAGGAGACAAAATTGTTTTCCAAAATAATATCTAGGAGTTGCTCAACTAGAATACATTTGTTGTCATGTGCTCCTTTGGCTCTAATAAAATCAACTACCCACTCAATACCTACAGCATGTGGTATACATGAATATAGATCACGAATGTCAACAGTTAAAAAGTTTGCTGTTTTGTTAAAGGTTGTAGCCTGCATACTTTCTAAGAAGGACCATGAATCTTTAAGAATCTGGGTTTCCAACTCTGCATACTTCTTTAATATACAGTCCACGAGTTTTGCACATGGATATGTCATGGACTGTCTTGCATCCACTAAAGCTCTAAATGGTGGATCCAATAAGTTTTTATGTAACTTTGGTATCCCAAAAATCTTTGGGATCCTTGGTGCCATCATTGTAACGTATGTGTACTGTTTTATATCAATAATGCCATCTGTATATAAATCACTAAGAAACATTCTAATTCTATTGTATGCTTGATTTAATTCATTTCTACTTATCGCCTCATAGGTATCACTCTCTAATATTAAACACATAATGTTGGAGTAGTCTCCGTTATAAAAGACTGCTAGCCCCCCTCCCTTATCTGGCTTCATTAGTCTCAAAGGTAGCTGTCTAATTAGAGTTAGCAGTGTTTTTTCTTCTTCTGACATGTTAGTTTCAGTATTCTTCTTACCAGGGTATTTCATTAGATCTCTAAATTCACTAGTGCAAAGATGTTCAAACATATTGATTACATCATTTTGAGGTGGGTTAAATGTACTAGCTATCCTCAGTTCGTTTGTGTTGTAACTGTTATTACCAAATAGAATGTTTAAATTAAGCTTGCGTATAAACAATTTAAAGTCAATAATTAGTTCAGAAATGTCACAACTTCTTGTAGGTAAAAAGGTCATTCCTTTAGCAAACAGTTCCACCAAGCTGGGGTCAATTTTACATTCAGTGTAGTTGTAAATTTTAAAGTCTTTTTTGATGTTAAATAGGGTTTCATAAAGTTTTAACCCTGATACTGGTTGTTGCCCCTGGTGTTGTACCTCCGTTTCTGCCCTTGTGTTGGATTCATTGACCAGTTGTTCCCCCTCCCCCTCTTGTAGTTTTTTTGGGGGGCTTGGTTTTGTCTTGCATTGTTAACCTGTTGAAAGGATTGGCCAGGTTCACATTCACTTATTTCGTCTTCAAAAGTTTCATCTTCTGTATTTGTATTATTAGAAGTTGTTGCAAAAACGTTACTTTTAGTCGTAGATGCATTTCTAGATGGTAAACGTTTTCCTTTTCCTTTAAATGCTGTTTGATAAGGGTTCCCATTGGTCTTGAGTGAAGGGTTATGTATATTAGGTGGTTTAGGAAATGCCTCCCCTTCACTATACGCTTTGAGATCCCTTTGCAATTTTTTTAATTTTGTTTCCCTTTAGTTTGACCATTTGTTGTGCTATGCTGTTTAGACTTCTATCATATTCATATTTATATCTATTATAGTCTGAATTAACTTTAATTTCATGTTCCAGTAATGTAACTTCATTATTTAAAGTTTCAAGAGAAACTTTATAGTGCTTAATCATACATTGAAGTATTTCTAGACCATGATTATTGTACAAAGTAGTTAATTCATTAAAAAAGTCTGACCCATATTCAAGGCCAGTAGGATAGGAATAATGTCTCAGGCCTTTCGGAACAATTTTTTCCTGCACACATCTGTTTAAATAGTTTAGTTCTAATTGTAGCTTTTTAACTTTAAAAAGCTTATTGTCAAAGAGTTTCAGTTTATCTGTTAAGCATTCATTGTTTTCATTGTTAGAAAAATGCTCAGTACCTTCACTTAGATTATTCATATTAAGTTCCGTGTCTAGCCACGATTTTATGTTGAAGTTGTTGTCCGAGTTGAAGGAGCGCGGCTCTCTGGTCTCTCTGGCCGTTGGGACTGTATTAGTCCGCCCTCATGGATGAGTTGTTGGTTTTCACCTGGTATGCCTGATGCCGATGTAGAGGCTTTAATCGTCCTGCTGGAGTTGGTAACACAATCTACCTTCTCCGATAGGCGGTCAAGTCGGTCATTGATTAAATTCAATAGTTGGGTAAGGTTCCCTTGCGACTGTGTCTGATCCCCCTCTTCATCCATTTCGCTGCGGTAGTCAACTGGTGAACAATTAAGGAAACCAGGAACTGAAAAAAACACTGAAAGCTGAAGTTGACAAACCGCAAGGTCGTAAAGATGCTGGAGGTGCAGGAAAGTAATAAATCCAAGTAGAGAAGTGAAGTTCAATTTAAAATGCAAAAGCGTTTATTTTGAACAAAGTCACGTTAAACACTGAAGTGCGTTTTTCGTTCCAACAATGTCGGAACTTCATCAGACAACAACTTCCCCCATTACAACTTCATATATAGAAATTCACCACTGTCAGCAATTAATTATTTAAAACAGACATAGCACTTTATATTTAAAGAGGCAAATGCATTATAAATGATGTTAAAGTGCAATAAGCTTTCATAAGTGCTTCATGGAGAAACCCTATATAATAAAAAAGTGGAGTAAACTAAACATTTCCTTTATGTGAAGTGTTATCAAATAAGCTTAAAAGTTAATCGTGTATATGCTTTTACTCTAAAAGTACATCAACAATGTAACATATGTACACACTACTTTTATGTTTGGAAAATATGTATAAATAAATATATAAACAATGTAATGTACCTTGTTAAAATAAAAATAGCTGCACATATATTACCTAAATACCTAAGTACAATTTTACCAAACAATGTGAATAAAATTTAATTTAATTTAATTATGTATATATTACAATAAAAGTAAATAACATGTATATATAAAAATAGGAAATAAAGAATAGGAATATTAAAAAGTTAAAAATGATAATATATATGAGTGTGTGTCCTCATTTTTTTATTTAACAGTGTCTAGTCATTTGTATATAAAAAAATCACCTAAATAAACTTTTAATTTTAAGAATGCATGCAATCGAACAAAACTCGTTCAGGCCTGGGTCACTGCAGGCCATTAAACGTAGTTGCCATTTAAGTTCACTTCTCTCAAGTTCCAATTTTAATAGATTTTCATTAATATGGAACTGTTCATCAGTTTTTTTCAAAATCTGGTTAATAACCATAAATTTAAATGTATGGCCTGGATTTTTTGCACAATGTCTAGCCAGAGCATTTTCATCTTTGTTTTTCGCAATGGCATAGTTGTGCTCATATATCCTATCGCACAATCGCCTATCTGTTTTGCCCACATAGAATGAAGGGCACTTTGTACATTGAGCTAAATAGACTATTGCTCTAGAATTACAGTTATATGATGCATTAACATAGAAAGTTTCATTTCTAATGGTAACATTTTCAGATGTTTCTATGTGTGGGCAGTAGTTACAACTCCCACATTTCTTAGTACCTCTTCTGGCTTTCTTGATTTTGGGTTTAATTTCCAATAACTTTTTTAGGTTATGACCCTTTCTGTATGAAATAGTGGGTCCAAAATTAAAGATGTTAGATAAATTTTTGTCTAAAGATAAAAAGCGCCAGTATTTTTTCACTATTCTGCCTATATTTAGTGCTTCTATGCAATAAGTGAATGTAAAGGCTATAGTAAAATCCTGGTTATGTTCTACTAACTCATTCAAACCTTGTTCAACTATAAGTGTAGTACTAAGATCTAGTTGCTCAAAACAATTTGTCCTAGTGTCATACACAGATGGACCATTTGATATTACTACAGAGTTCAAAATCGGTGTATATATTCCCTTGTTTCTTTTCTCAGTTACTTCTTGGAATATTGCATGCAAAAATGAGGTAGGGTAGCCTCTATTTATGAAAATATCATGCAAGAATGCACATTCTTCCTCAAAATCCTCATTTAAAGTGACCATCCTTGCTGCCCTAACTAGTTGTCCTTTGACAACAGATTTCTTTTGATAGTGGGGGTGCATGCTCGTAAAATGTAAGTAACTGTTGCAGTATGTTTCCTTCCTAAAAATCTTTGCTGTATATTTATCTGTATTTTTGTTCAGGTAAACATCTAGAAAATTAATCGATGTTTCTTGAAAATTTTTTGTAAATGTTAGGAAGGTAGTGGTTGAATTAAAATAATTCACTAATTCGTCTGCAACATGTTCATCTCCATTTATGATGATAAATATATCATCCAAGAACCTTTTGTAACAAAATATCTTGTTCATCCAGTGACTACTGAGGATGTAGTTATTTTCCCAGTGGGCTAACACCAGGTTTGCAAAACTGGAACCCACTGGGGAGCCCATAGCTACTCCTATTTGTTGTTTAAACAACTTGCCTTCAAAGGAGACAAAATTGTTTTCCAAAATAATATCTAGGAGTTGCTCAACTAGAATACATTCGTTGTCATGTGCTCCTTTGGCTCTAATAAAATCAACTACCCATTCAATACCTACAGCATGTGGTATACATGAATATAGATCATGAATGTCAACAGTTAAAAAGTTTGCTGTTTTGTTAAAGGTTGTAGCCTGCATACTTTCTAAGAAGGACCATGAATCTTTAAGAATCTGGGTTTCCAACTCTACATACTTCTTTAATATACAGTCCATGAGTTTTCATAGGTTCATAGGTTCATAGGTTCATACTAGGCTATCTGCCCGAGGGCATTTACAAGCCTAGCCCATCGTTTTGTGGCTTACGCCACCCCTTTAGTATGGGGAACTATACCCATTATTTTGCTGTGCCTCTGTCGAGCAGTGACACTGAGGTAATCCCTGGGGTATATCTGCGATCTCCCATCCATTGGTCAAGATTTCTCTTGAACAAGGCCAGCGAGGTGCTCTGCCTCACATGTACCGGGATTTTGTTCCACAGCATAGGGAGTCTTTGGGTGATGAATCTATCCCTCCAGCACGTCCTATTAATAGCCGTGTCGAGGTTTAAGTCTCCGCCCTTGTGGCTCTGATGGATCTAGATTTTTGAGGTGAAGCATATTCATCAAATCTGGGTTTGACATGGCCTTGTATGTTAGGCAAAGGTCACCTCTGAGCAAGCGTGGCGACTGAATAGAGCTGGAGTTCTTTCAGTCGGGCAGCATAGGACAGATTTTGAGACCCTTTATCCTTTTGGTGAGGAACTTTTGTGGCCTCTCCAGCTGCTGCAAGTGTCGGGTCAGATACATTCCGAATGGGGCATTGTACTCAATCATTGGTCTGATGAGTGATGAGTAAAGGGAGACTATGACCTCCCTTGATCTAGATGAGAATCCCTTCATGATAAGGTGGGCAATGTAGAAGGTCTTCCTGACTACTTTAGCTACATGGGTGTCGAATGACAGACTACTATCAACCTGGGTCCCCAGGTCCCTGATAACTTCTTCTGTGCTCAGTGGATTGCCACCTATTTGGTAGCTAGGGGTAACCTTGTTTTTCCCGAAGGGTATGACTATGCATTTTCTGGCATTTAACTTTAGGCCGTGGCTCTGGCACCAGTTATCCATTTCTGTGAGACCCTTCTGAAGGATATCTGTGTCAGATGTGTTTTCTACTATGGCGCCCAGTTTGCAGTCATCTGCAAACTTTGTCAGCCATAACCCTCCTGTGTTTGCTTGTACTTCGGAAAAGTAGATGCCAAACAAGAGTGGGCCCAGGACTTAGCCCTGTGGGACACCACTTGTGACAGGCTTTGAGTCTGACATGGCGCCAGCAACTCTGACCCTGTGGGTTCTGTCACTCAGCCAGTTTGCAACCCATCTTGTGATGTATGGGTTAACATTTAAGCTGATGAGTTTTTCAATGATACCCGAGTGGGGTATTGTATCGAAGGCCTTAGCCAGATCGAGGTAGGCTGTATGGACTGCCTTTCCCTCATCAATGGCTTTGGTGACTGTTTGAAAAAGTCAACCAAGTTTAAAAGGCATGATCTGCCTTTGACAAAGCCAAACTGGGTTGGATCCAAAGTCTGCAAATTCCCTATGTCTTTATTTATGAGGTCCATTATGATCCTCTCCATGGCTTTGCAGATAAGGCTTGTCAAGCTAATGGGCGGTAATTTCCAGGGTCGGTGGAGGCACCGCCTTTGTGAAGTGGGACCACAGTTGCAGTGCGCCACTCCTGGGTACGTATCCAGAGGTAAGACTTTGATTAAACAGCTGTCCTAGCTGTGGGTTTAATTCCTCATTGAGTTCGTGGAGCACACAGCCGGGGACACCATCAGGTCCCATGGATGCTGTGTTTTTGCTTTGGAGAGAGCAGTTCTCACTTGGGCGCTGGAGATGTTTGGGGGCTGCAATCGTTTGGTATAGATATCTCTCCTTTGGGGAGGGGAGAAGTTTGCACTGAACCTGTCAGCCAGTATGTTGGCAATGTCTGTAGGATCAGTAATCTTCACATCATTTTGAACTAGTTCTGAGCATATCTGGGAGTTTCCTCCTAGGTTTCTAACATAGCTAAAGAAGGCCTTATGATTGTCTTTTGAGTCTTTAGCTATTTTTCTCTCGAAATTTGCTTTGGATGATTTTATGAGAGCTCTTAGTTTTTTACTTATAGTGATCAAGGGTGTCTTACCTTTTAAGGATTTTGCTCTATCTTGTAGTAGCTTCCTCCTTTTGTTGTAGAGTTTGTTTATGGCTGGGGTCCACCAGACTGGACGCTTGCCTTTGGTACAAAGAGTCTTTGTTTTGCTTGGGATTGCCTTATCCATGCAGTCCTGCAGGTGCTGGTAGAAGGCATTTGTAAGTGATTCAGCGGCTTGAGTACTGTTTTCCGCCAGTTCAGGGGCCTTAAAGGAGACCACACTAGTCTTTAGAAGTGTGAAGTCAGCTTTTGAGAAGTTCTTTACTGTGGTCTTTTTTATTTCAGGTGGGGGTGGGATGAGGACCTCCAGCGAGATTAGTTTGTGATCTGATCTCACCAGTGAGGGGTATACTTCCGGTGTTGAACATTGTGCTCCCATGTTCGTGATGATGAGATCAAGTATGTTATCTCCTCTTTGCACATGGATATGTCATGGACTGTCTTGCATCCACTAAAGCTCTAAATGGTGGATCCAATAAGTTTTTATGTAACTTTGGTATCCCAAAAATCTTTGGGATCCTTGGTGCCATCATTGTAACGTATGTGTACTGTTTTATATCAATAATGCCATCTGTATATAAATCACTAAGAAACATTCTAATTCTATTGTATGCTTGATTTAATTCATTTCTACTTATCGCCTCATAGGTATCACTCTCTAATATTGAACACATAATGTTGGAGTAGTCTCCGTTATAAAAGACTGCTAGCCCCCCTCCCTTATCTGGCTTCATTAGTCTCAAAGGTAGCTGTCTAATTAGGGTTAGCAGTGTTTTTTCTTCTTCTGACATGTTAGTTTCAGTATTCTTCTTACCAGGGTATTTCATTAGATCTTTAAATTCACTAGTGCAAAGATGTTCAAACATACTAATTACATCATTTTGAGGTGGGTTAAATGTACTAGCTATCCTCAGTTCGTTTGTGTTGTAACTGTTATTACCAAATAGAATGTTTAAATTAAGCTTGCGTATAAACAATTTAAAGTCAATAATTAGTTCAGAAATGTCACAACTTCTTGTAGGTACAAAGGTCATTCCTTTAGCAAACAGTTCCACCAAGCTGGGGTCAATTTTACATTCAGTGTAGTTGTAAATTTTAAAGTCTTTTTTGATGTTAAATAGGGTTTCATAAAGTTTTAACCCTGATACTGGTTGTTGCTCCTGGTGTTGTACCTCCGTTTCTGCCCTTGTGTTGGATTCATTGACCAGTTGTTCCCCCTCCCCCCCTTGTAGTTTTTTTGGGGGGCTTGGTTTTGTCTTGCATTGTTAACCTGTTGAAAGGATTGGCCAGGTTCACATTCACTTATTTCGTCTTCAAAAGTTTCATCTTCTGTATTTGTATTATTAGAAGTTGTTGCAAAAACGTTACTTTTAGTCGTAGACGCATTTCTAGATGGTAAATGTTTTCCTTTTCCTTTAAATGCTGTTTGATAAGGGTTCCCATTGGTCTTGAGTGAAGGGTTATGTATATTAGGTGGTTTAGGAAATGCCTCCCCTTCACTATATGCTTTGAGATCCCTTTGCAATTTTTTAATTTTGTTTCCCTTTAGTTTGACCATTTGTTGTGCTATGCTGTTTAGACTTCTATCATATTCATATTTATATCTATTATAGTCTGAATCGACTTTAATTTCATGTTCCAGTAATGTAACTTCACTGTTTAAAGTTTCAAGAGAAACTTTATAGTGCTTAATCATACATTGAAGTATTTCTAGACCATGATTATTGTACAAAGTAGTTAATTCATTAAAAAATTCTGACCCATATTCAAGGCCAGTAGGATAGGAATAATGTCTCAGGCCTTTCGGAACAATTTTTTCCTGCACACATCTGTTTAAATAGTTTAGTTCTAATTGTAGCTTTTTAACTTTAAAAAGCTTATTGTCAAAGAGTTTCAGTTTATCTGTTAAGCATTCATTGTTTTCATTGTTAGAAAAATGCTCAGTACCTTCACTTAGATTATCCATATTAAGTTCCGTGTCTAGCCACGATTTTATGTTGAAGTTGTTGTCCGAGTTGAAGGAGCGCGGCTCTCTGGTCTCTCTGGCCTCTATTGGCGATGCCGTTGGGACTGTATTAGTCCGCCCTCATGGATGAGTTGTTGGTTTCCACCTGGTATGCCTGATGCCGATGTAGAGGCTTTAATCGTCCCGCTGGAGTTGGTAACACAATCTACCTTCTCCGATAGGCGGTCAAGTCGGTCATTGATTAAATTCAATAGTTGGGTAAGGTTCCCTTGCGACTGTGTCTGATCCCCCTCTTCATCCATTTCGCTGCGGTAGTCAACTGGCGAACAACTAAGGAAACCAGGAACTGAAAAAAACACTGAAAGCTGAAGTTGACAAACCGCAAGGTCGTAAAGATGCTGGAGGTGCAGGAAAGTAATAAATCCAAGTAGAGAAGTGAAGTTCAATTTAAAATGCAAAAGCGTTTATTTTGAACAAAGTCACGTTAAACACTGAAGAGCGTTTTTCGTTCCAACAATGTCGGAACTTCATCAGACAACAACTTCCCCCATTACAACTTCATATATAGAAATTCACCGCTGTCAGCAATTAATTATTTAAAACAGACATAGCACTTTATATTTAAAGAGGCAAATGCATTATAAATGATGTTAAAGTGCAATAAGCTTTCATAAGTGCTTCATGGAGAAACCCTATATAATAAAAAAGTGGAGTAAACTAAACATTTCCTTTATGTGAAGTGTTATCAAATAAGCTTAAAAGTTAATCGTGTATATGCTTTTACTCTAAAAGTACATCAACAATGTAACATATGTACACACTACTTTTATGTTTGGAAAATATGTATAAATAAATATATAAACAATGTAATGTACCTTGTTAAAATGGATCTTGGATAGGTTGATTAGCATACAATTTAACTTTTTATGAGTAATTAAAATGTCACAATGGTTAGCATGTTTGCAAAGCTCTACACATCATGTAGAGCTGCTTATTGAATGGAAGTTAGTGCATTACCATGTGTGCATTGCAACACAAGGAACACACAATGTTAGTGAGCTGTGTAGGGTTTATTGCATTTGTACCATGATATATATATATATATATATATATATATATATATATATATATATATATATATATATGGGTTCCATACACTAGATCGAATTTGCTAGTGCTATTCTGTAGCTCTTAGTTCTATTATCCCCTTCGTTATTATTAACAATACTTACTGAATTTTTCCTTTTTCTTACTTCTTCAATGAACAACCTTTCTACTTCTACCTGCGGGTATCCTCTTATTTTCCTTCTTTTGCAGAAGTTAGAAGCTTCAAACACCTCATCTTCTTTTGTAAAATTACTTATCCTTTTAAGTTGTCCCTTTATTATGTTACTATTAGTTTTCTTGGGATGTAAACTAGAATAATGTAAATACATATTATTTTGAAAATCCTTCTTATATATCTTAGAAATAAGTCTATTCTCATCTTTATATATTGTCAAATCTAGAAAATGTATTTTATCTAAACTATAACTATAGGTAAATTTTATATAGGAACAAACATTACTGATATAATTTTAAAACTTTATTAACTCATTCATAGTACCATCCTATATTAAAAGGACATCATCAATAAACTATAATGTCTTAACTATATTTACATAATATATAAAATTATTTGGATTCACTTAGGCTCGAGTCGAATTTAATTGAACTATTGGATATCAACTGCAGTTTGATTTGCCCATACTGCTTGCTTTGAACCACTTTTCGCACTTTGCCTAATTTGTTATACTTGACTTTTATCTATATTTACATTATGTTCACTTTCAATTATATTAGCAGTTTCCCAACCCTGCATAAAAACATTGGCATAACTTGGGGCTGAGGCTGCACCCATTGCAACACTATTTGTTTGTACAAATATTTGATCATAGAAATCTAAATAGTTATGACTCAAAACTAAATCAATCATTACCATTAATAATCCAACTGTATTTGAGGAGAACTCCTTAGATTTTAATAACTCCACTCTGACTGTTTCCATCCTTTCTTTGAAGAAAAAAATTAGTAAGTATTGTTAATAATAATGAAGGAGATAATAGAACTAAGAGCTACACAATGGCACTAGCAGTATTTTGAAAGGAAATAGAGAGATTATTGAGAAAATAGGAAATGAACCCAAGTTTGTGCAAAAAATGGCTAAGAACTTTAAAGATTATAAGGTAAACTAAATAAAGTTAAAGAAGTTGCGGTAAGAAAAGGGATGGTAAAGTGCTACAAGTGTAACTATTGTCAATATTTATATACTGACAGCAATGAATTGCTAGTGGGCAAAACAGTAGTACAGGTCCCAGGGAGGTTTACATGTAAAGCAAAAAATGTGGTTTATTTATTAATCTGTTTAGAATGTAGTTCGTTTTATGTGAGGAGGACAAAAAGAGATCTATACAGAAGAATTTATGAACATAATGATGCCATCACTCATGTAGATATGAAAAATGCTATGAGTAAACATTATGTTGAGAAAAAATGTAAAATAAATTTTAGATGTATGGTTTTAGAAACTCTACACCCTGATGTTAACATAGTAAATGTTGAGGAAGAACTGGGATGGTTGGAATACTGTTGGCAAGTGAAATTAAATGGTTGTTTCCCTCCAGGATTAAATAATAGGGAAGAATGTATTATGTATTTAAAAAGGAAGGGGCTGAAACATTGATATAGACTACTGGCTTTGGATTCAATAAATCTACTGACTGTACTGACACAGCATTTTATTTTGTTCCTATCCTGTTTGGTGTTAGACTGGCCATATCTATACTGTGGTCAATACATTAAAAGTTACGTCTAGACAGAATTACTAGGATCATACCAAGGATAATTTGAGAGTACCAATGCATGGGACAAAGCATGTAAGAGCTGCCTCTGTCCATTAGAAATACAAGGGAGCTGCCCTGTGGTAAACATTTTTAACCCATCCATAGATACAAGCTGCACTAGAATATGAACAGGAATTTTGTCTTACAAAAATACTTCCAGCCAAGATAGGTTTTATTAAGGGCAGGTGGATAATGGACAATTTACAGCTCTTGTAAAATTTGATGCAGTTGACAATAACTGAAATATGTATAGTTGGAAAATTATTCCTCGATACTGCTAAATCATTTTAGTCTTTGGAGGGGAAGAAATATATTTAGCCTTTCATCATAGTCATTTGATGACTCATTGCTTTGTTTTCTAATAAACCAGCTTTATTACCAAGCATTAACAAAAACAAGCAATGTATCAGTAAAAAGACCAGTAAACACAGAACCTTAAAAATGCTGTAATGGCAAGTCAGGATACAAATGTAAAACTGATGATGTCCTTAAGACATAGAAGAGTAATGGCATTAAAACAGCAAACTTTACACAATGATGCGATTTTAATGATTATAAACCTATTAGATAAAAAGGAAAGGGAAATACACTCTTCACTTGAAAGTAATCAAGACAAGAGATAAGTGACAGGTGGATGTCTGTCCTTAAATCAGTGCATTAAGTGGTAATTATCAATGGCAAGATCACTCATTGTGAACTGTTTTTCATCCCTCTGCAAAGTATGCCCAAATTGTGGTTGTATTACTACATAGTTAGATATGTTGGGTGTTAGCAAGAGTCTGCCATGGATATTGAAAACCACCACTAAGATGTTTCCATATATAGATCAAGGTTCAAGGAGAGCAGTCCTTACATAGACAGCCCTAGTCCAGTGATTTTGTACAATTGGCAGGGAGCCAATCTTCAGTCTCTTTTGCACTCTGTATAAAGTTCTGTTTAGGTGCTGTTTCATTTTCAATTTCACATATATTTAGAAGAGACCCAAGGGCAGGCTAAGTCTTTCATTGTGACCGGAATGTCTTGTTCTGGTTGTCCCATTTAATGTATAAAACTACTAGATAGCACAGCAATTTTCAAGCTTTTCATCTCATGGCACATATAAACGAATTGCAAAAATCTTGTGGCACACCAAAAAATATATTATATTTTTTGCTGATCTGACAAAAAATAGGAGTAATTTTGATTGATTTACAAAAAAATAAAAATAGTAATTACCTACCTTTTTTTGCTCCAAATTGGATTTTTAAAAAATCTTTTTGAAACTAGAAAAGTTTTGATTCTTGTAACACCATAGCCACATTGAAGAGAATGTTCTTCGGGTTTGAAGAGTTTTGTGTAAGAAATTTTGAAAAAGACATATCCTTTGACCACAGAACATGAAGTAATGCCCCGCCTTAGCTACATTTATTACGCACTGTTTATCATTACCATTTATGATCCTAAATATTATCTTTCTGGGAGGTCTGCCAGCTTTGCTCAGGACCGTAAATCAGTGGTGCACCATTTAGATGATGATAGGGTATACTGGTAAAATGTACAGCACTTTCATCAGATGGGATTACAAGAATTCAACCAGATTTCCTTTCTGTCCACCATCTTTAAGATGCATCAGCCTTATATTTTTTCAAGAGCAGTGATCCTCAAAAGAGATAGGTCTTTCTCAGAGAACGAATGCACAACCTTGTCTAGCTGGCTTACCTCAGCCAAACGGCCCTTCGGTCATTTAGCCTGCACGCTCATAGAAAACATGCTTTAGCAGTGCTTGCTTCAAGGGCAGCTTTAATATGAGTTTTCTCATTTGATGGTAGAGGTATTTTACAGCAATTGGATCACTAATTCATTTAGTTTGCCCAGGTAAGCACCTATATCATATTTGAGCCTATCAATTGGGAGAAGGCAGTTTCAGCATGCGCCATTTCAGCAAAACTGTTTTGTTGAAAGTGCTTTAGCCAATAGTGGAGAAATCCCCTTTCTCCACTGTTGTGCAACATTGGAGTAGGTATATTTAAGTTTGGAGGCTGTGGGGGTGCAAGCGGGCTTGACCCCTGCAAAAAATATTTACTCTGATTTTTACAGAAAGTGCTTTCCATGGAATATCTTTGGAGTTGTTGACTTAGTGAGGGAAGGTTTTGATATATCAACATGCTCCCTATTGGATTTAGGGGAGGAGGCAAGGTGTTTGAACTCCCTTAAAACTTAAACAGAACCAATATGATCTGCTAATTTTGCAAAAAAGACAAGAGATTAATTAGCACATGTTTGTTCTTCTTTCGGCTTTTACTGGTTAGAGGTCACCACAACAGAACTCCGGTACGCTAATGATTGGCAGTATATTTTTTATGGGTGCTGAGGTGCTTGCTTGACGCCCAACCTTCAACAAAGGCACACCCATTCTACGCATGTCTTTCGAATGCCACTCGACCAAAGGGATGACATGCAGACTCCACATAGAAGGCGCTCCCACTGAGAATCGAACAGGAGAACCTCTTGCTGTGAGGCAACAATGCTACTGCTGCACCACTGCGGCTTATAGATTAATTAGCACATAATGAATAAAAAAATAAACCATGCAGCCAGAGCAGAATAAAACTGTTACTATCAAGACCATAGTACCAAAACTCAGAGGCAAAGCTGCTGATGCTATGACATCAAATTCCACCCCCAATAATTCATTACTATTTGAATTTAAAGCATAGGTGAAAGGTCATCTCATGGATCATATCATGGGAGCTTGTGAGCCTCTTAGAGTCCTAAGGCGCTTCCTTCTGAGAGATACAGGGCATTGCATGGTTTAAACAAGGAAACAGTTTCTTTATTCATTTAATATTTTTAGGAAATTGGGGCTGTTTAACAATTATATGTTGGTGTGCCCAAATCTATACTGCTTTGAATCTGAGAGGTAAGCAGATGGTACTGGTCATAATTTAAACAATGTCAGTGGCACAACAGGTCACCTTTGGTTGCAGGTTCTGTTTCCAAACCAGGTGAATTGATTGCTAACACTGCAGTGCAACATAAGAGGAATACACTGCTCATGCATGTGCTGCCCTTCAGATGAGACATTGAACTGAAGCCCCATATGCTTGATTGGTGGTAGCTCAAGTGGATGAAAAAGATCCACCAACACCTATCAAAAAGTGTAGGTGCTCTTTGTTAAATATCAGATCTATTATACTTACAATGTTTACAATATTTACATAATGTACATTCAGCCAGATTCAGATGCAGAGAGAATCATCTTAAATGTATGTGCTGGCAACCCAACTCCTAACTGTATCAGATGTTCACTGGGGGGAGAGGGATCCCACAGGGTCATTTACTGGGGAATGTAGGTTATGCACTGGAACCATGGCTGATGACACCCAACAAAAATGTGCGCACACACACACACACACACACACACACACACACACACACACACACACACACACACACACACACACACACACTCACACACACACACACAGAGAAAAACATCATAATGAGGCACACACTCAAACCAGAAATATCACACAGCATGTGTTTGGGATACTGAAATCACAGTTCTGGTGTCTATATACAGCTGGTGGAGCCCTGCAGTACAATCCAAGTACATGCACTGAAATATTCACCATCTGTGCCATGCCACACAACATCATCCTGAGAAAGCAGCTTCAACAGGATCAACAAGAGGAAGGGCCACACATCACACCACCAATGGCAAGGTCACCACAGCCACACACAGATGAGGAGTCAGAGAGGAACCAGCAAATGCTGTGGGTGTAAGCAGATGTAGGCATGCTCAATATGCCTTCACATTGGCTAAGAGGCAATGCATAGTACACTCATTACCTCAGGGGCTAAAACCTTCCTCCTATGCACATACATATAGTAACATTGATGCTGGGCAACACTCACAACCTTTACCTACCCATGTAATGACTGTGTACTGATAGCATCAGACAGAGTCAGCCCTGAACTAAAATTTTTGCAACTTCTGGATTTACAAGGTAAGTGTTGAACCTGGAGTGTATTGTGCAATAATATCAAAGAATGGCATATCCCTGTATGTCGTTGTTTAGTAATGTAAGCAAATAAAATATGGGAGATTTGTACAGAAATGACTTTGACATGTGATATCAGAGACTTATTTGACTATATGTGTCCTGTATCAAGTAAGTAGGCCTCGGGCATCAAAGATTCACACAGTCATACCTCACGAAAGTACTGATGGTCACAGCATGTCCTCAGTTTAGCACCATACTTTTGTACTGGAAAATCAATAAAGAGAGAAGTTAGAAAGCAATGAGTTATTTCAGTTTCAGACTTCACAAACCTCACAAGATCATTAACAATACTGATGCAAAAAATGTTTGATTCTATCAAATGTCTAACTTTCTAAGACCAAAATATGTCAAAGATACAGTTAGCAAACAGCAACACAAATGCAGATATACTAAGGACTAAGTCTGCTATGCACCCTGAGCATCAGACACAACTGTTATGTATCCCTGAATATAAAATGTAGAAAACAAGGATATGGCACAGTTATCATTACTTGCACGGGGTGCTCGGGGGGGGGGGGTGCAGGAAACCTAGGCTGACACAAAAGGTCAGTGAGTGTGTGTGATAGTAAGGAAGAGAAGCAGTCATATATTATGATAAAGTAACAAACAGCCAGTGAGACAAAATGAGCTTTAAGCTGAACTGTGTAACTGTTCTGTGTGTGTCTGTATGGATCCTCCATGTAAATTGGTGTGTGAATGTCTGCATGAACACAGCCAAGCTGTGGGCAAGCTCTATGCCTTGGTATGTCATACAGGTGTAAGCCATGCATGGTAGAGGTGACAGCTCATCATTGTTGTACCTGACCATGAGAACTGGCTCTGCCAGGAGTTGCACTGGTACATTCATGCCCACAGTCAGGTACACTGCTGCTACCTGAATGTGACTAATATCTGCTAGACAAGCTCTCCTCATGAGGACGCCCAGGACCATGACCCATGGCCTGCCACATCTGGGTGTGGACTCCTCTATCACTGACAGAGCAGTGGAAGTAGTGCCACTATGTCAGCGTGATTGGGCATGGCCTTGTCAGCTAACAGCAGATCATGTGGCTGACCTATGCTCACGAAGATGCCGTCCCCCTCCCAGATGTTCTATCACAGATACCACCCATTCCAGCATGTCATTCATCCAATCCATTAAATCAGAAACAAGGTGCGTGCAGTCACGCATGTTAGTCTGTGCCACATCTATAACCCTAAGTATTTCTCCATAGGACATATGAGAATGTTCCTGTACCTCCATGAAGGCCCTAAACATACATCGAGTTGCACAGGAAGACACATCCGGGTCATGTGGAGAATGCACAACAGGCATCTTCCAAGCATCCCTAACAACCCTCCTGTGTGGAACCTTACCCACACTTTGTCTACAGCCAGAGTCAGCAGGTACTGAAGCCACAATAAACAAACTTCCCTGATCAAGTATCTCACCATCCACCTGCCCAATATCTGAGGGATCAATGGAATGGGTTGGCATAGGTCTACCGGCTGTGTCTGATGGAATTATAGGGGATGGCTGAATGTCACCCTCACTCTCAGATTCAACCTTTGCACCCCCCAACTGTTACTTTACTTGGCCACCATTATTATCAGAGTCTGCTGATACTCTGACAGCAGGTGGTAAGAGTCCTACACTTCCACTGTTGGGATCACCTGTGATAATAAGCAACAAATGTAGGAAAAAAGTGAACAGCTACACTACTATAGTCAAAGGTATGCTAACAGACTAACAGTGGTGCTACTATTACAGACAGTACAGCAATACACACAACAGTCCTGACACCCACATCACACATATGGATAAAATTATATATTTCTTTGAACTGCTCATCACCACTGACAAAGAAGATATTTGGCTTACCATGTGCAGTTAATAGTATGCTTCCCATGGACAATGGTCCTGGAAGAAGTTAAGCAAAAGTTAAGGACAACAACATCGCAATTAACAGTAACACAGGGGGTTAAACCTTTTTGTCCTTAATATGTGCATTAAATATTCTTTCAACAAGAACTTGGATAACAAGTCCAGCCCAAGCCCATGTGTAATCAAGTCAGAATGTCTTGTTAACCTTAGCAATCTACAAGCTAATCCCACAACAAACACATTTTATTTTTAAACAGAACTAATGTACTGTTTTCAATATCTTACTATACAAGAATATTTATTTAACAATTGAGATACATAAGCCTAACTGGAAGGCCCTTCTGGGACATACTTTTCCCTGAAACAGTAGCACCAATGTCAACGACATGCTGTTCTGCATTTTCGTGGGAGCTGTCTGGATCTCTGACAGTGGACAGAAACTTTTCATTTGCTGTTAGCAGTGGCTATGTAGCAGGCTCCCTCAGTACCCATCTGATCACAGTCCACAGCAGCTGTTGTCCTCCATGCAGAGGAGATCATGACTGTGGCCCTATCGCACACCTGATAATATGTCCTGCTGTGGCTGCCTACTACATTCACATCAGCAACTATCTGCTGCCAAATTTGCACTCTGCTTGATGTATCTCCACATCCCTTCTCAAGCAGAAAGGCACCATGTTGTGAAAAAGCTTACACAATGACCTGATTCTCATGGACACTGAAGGGGGTTTTGGGGGAATGAGATACCTGGGTGCCATAGTCTTAGATGACCTAAAACACAAAAGGAGGATAATACACATAAGTATCACATAATTAAAAAGTCCTGTTTCCAGATTAAACATAAAACATAGTATTTCACTATTACCCACTGGAGAAACATAAAACAGTCAAGATATTGAGATATAAAAAAAACAGGAATTGTGTGGTTGTAACATATAACATTAACACATAAAGCAAGGCAGGATGCAAACAAGGACAGTAACAATAGGAACATATAGTTGTTTGTGCCAAAACAGAAATGCAACTTTGCTCCCCAGACCCAAAAGAACAGCCACATGACACATCTTGATAACAAACTAATAATGAAATACTAAAAGTGTTATCAAATGAACTGTCTCTGAAACATGTCTACAGATTTAACACAGAACATTACATTTTAAACTATTGCCAATCATGTCTATCTGTGGTCAGCACTCCCCTAAAGGTGTTTATAATCCATTCTAGAAGGCTAATGCCCCTGTGCCATTGACAGTATAGGACATTTACCATTTCATGGAAATAACAATTGAACATTAACACATGTGATGACAGTTAATAAAGCTGTGCATCTGAGAAACTGAAATGCTCTGACAAACATGCTCATGCCATCAGTATACTTCTAAGTAATGCATACAGAAAGAAGTAGCATTTGATAATATATATATATATATATATATATATATATATATATATATAGATAGATAGATAGATAGATAGATAGATATGGGTCTACTTTGTTTCACTGAAAACACACTTCACTGAAACTCATTTCATTGAAAGCTCATTTCACTTAACATCAGTTTCATGAGCACAATTCACTGAAAGATCACTTCACTGAAAATTCATTTGACTGAAACTAATTTCATTGAAAGGTATATACCCTGTTCCCCACGGTAGTGCAATCCTGGAGTTAGTCTATATAGTAAGGGGGGTGGGGGGCACAGCCCCCTCCTATTGTAAATGTTGGAACCATAGACATGGAAATTATAAGTTGAATGAATAACTCTTTCCAGAAGATAATATATAAACAAACTGTGTGGGGGGCTCACACCACCCAAAGTGGGGGGCTGATCCCCCCACATCCCCCTCACTATATATACTGACTCCAGGATCACACTATAGTGGGGCACAGAGCATATACCTTTCAAAGAAATGAGTTTCATTGAAAAGCAATGTCTCCCTTCAATTTTTGACATCTATGTTTGCTCAGAATTTGGCACTGCACATCAATGCAAGTGATGAGCAGCTCTACAATGCTGCAGTTACTTCTGCACAATGCTGCTTAATCCCACTACACTAAGTCAGCACAGAGTAACAGATGCTGATGTACTATAACGAATAATGTCATTGCAGTATTACCATTTATTTAAAAGTCTAGGTTCAAAAAGAAATGTGTCAATGCATTACACCTGTTGCCATACAGTCAACTAAGCAGCAGGTGTGTTTCATACACTCAGTACTAACTGTCAGAATTTTAGCAATGATGTTCACACTTGCACACTGCTTAACTACACACAAATAGGGAAAGCAGTAAAACTGTGTACCCTGCATGCTCAAACAATATACCAGCCATGGGTCTATATCACTTAATTGAACATTTATTTCATCAAACCTTTATTTGTTGCCATCTAAATGTCGAACGTCATTTCAGTGAATGCCAAAATCTTTCTTAGAATAATGAATCACTTGACCAAAGGCACACAATAACACAAACTGCACAAAATCAAACCCACTCAAGTGGGGGACTTCACCCCCAGCCCCTAACTATATATATCAACACTGAGATTGTACTACTGTGAGGAAAAGGGCAAAGTTGTGGTGCTGGTCAAGTGCTCCTTACCCTGGGAAAGATTAAACTTTTGATTACTTGATATAAACCCACCATCCATTGTACAAATCTGCTGCTTGCTGTTGTGGCATGAAAAGTAAATAATAGCATGTATCAGTGCTGTTTACTGTCCATTTAGTCTTCATGCCATGAAACTAAATGTGGAAACATAACAAAATGAAGGACCTATTTAAGAATATGTCACATATTTACAATGCAGACATTTGTTACCTCCACCATGCACTACAACCCTTGTCTGTCAATACTTGTTGGCAAATATATCAACTAGACTATATAAATTAATAACAAATGTGTGATATGCAATGGACAGCAATCTAGTAACTTGTAGAACTAGAACTGTCTTCATGGTTGAACATGCCTACATCTCATTTCATGCAGGCCTCCCAACATCTCTTCAACATTCACTGCTGATGGCATCCACTATAAGTTGTATTGCAGCCTTGTAACAGTCAGACTTGTGTCATGGTGCTTGTGTAAAGTACTGAGCTCTGCAGTCTTTGTACTTAGGTAAGAAGTTTGTTCTCACAGCAGTCAAGTAGTGTGTGTGTGTGTGTGTGTGTGTGTGTGTGTGTGTGTGTGTGTGTGTGTGTGTTTGTGCGTGTGTTTGTGCATGTGTGTGTGTGTGTGTGTGTGTGTGTGTGTGTGTGTGTGTGTGTGTGTGTGTGTGTATCTAGCCAAATGAAAATAAGTGTGTATCCTACAGTTACCAATCCAATTCCATGGCGTGACAGTATTTTGACACTTGAACATGCCTACACATCCATTTCATGCAGGCCAACCAGTGTCTTCTCTCCAACATTCATTGCTGATGTCATCCAGTATCAGTTGCCCTCTAGCATTGTAAAAGTCAGACACACCTTCCACACAGTCTATGTTCCTGTAGAAGGGTGTACATCAACATGCATACATCTGAGATGAAGGGAACAGCACCTGCTGTATTCATGTATAGACACATTTTGACACGCCTCATCTGTGAGGTAGACTAACATGTCATCATGGATCTTTTCAAAATGGACACTAGCGGTATCCTGGCTATGTGGAACAGACCTGTGTGAGTTGTTAATGCTATATCATGTCTGTTGCATCTGTTAGATGTCCGCAAAGAGGTCATTGTGGGCATGCATGATTGAAACACTATCATCCTGTTTAACTTGACAAGGCCAAGGCATTTGACACAAATTCACACTGAGGTATTCAGTCAACACTGTCAGATGTGGCCATAAACACCTATATCACCAAGTGGGAAGACCAGTTGATCACATGCTTGGCATCTAAATATGTTGAAATGTGTAGACTGACCTATATCTCAGGTCCATTGATCAGGTCCATATACCAGGGCTGTCTGCTAGGCCCTTTTCAATCCATTATTTAAGTCACAGATGTCACAAATTACATACACATCCTGTGTTCAAACAGCTGACTGAAGGACTATCATTCACTCCAACTGTGATATTAGTATAATACAGACAATATCAACACACATAGAAGATGGCTGCCACAACCATGGCAGCACCTGCAATGAAACAAAACATGGGAGGATTCGTTACTTCATGAAAATAAATCCACAACCCAGGTATAATATAGACATCACTCCCTATAAGCAGATCAAGTGGTATGTGACATGTGTCCTTGGGTAGATGGTATGTAGAACATCCACCAGCATGTGGCCACAGTGCTGACTACTCCCTTGCATGTTACACAACTCCCTTGCATGTTGCACAACTACTGAGTATGTGAAGGACATCTACATCAAAGGCCATAATACCTTCATAGTTAACAGCCTTCTTCACACCAATAATTGAGTACAATGCACCTTTCTTCATGTACCTCTCTACACATCTTCCAGTGATATGCAACTGAAGTGTACCACCTTTGCCACAGTAAGCTGTCACGGATCTTATTGGCTATACCCAGGTATTCTTTTTGTTGCATAAACATTACTGTCTGATGGTGCAAAACCCCCATCAATGTGTTACACCAGATGCATGTGTGAAAAAAAAACTGTTCCAATGATGCATACAGTACATATATAGCTGTTTAACAACATTCTGACAAAAAAAGATGCTGCCTCCAATAATAATAAAGGCTGTCCTCCATAGTAATCCTTGTAACTTTGTATGTGTAATCAGTCCACAAGCCAAAATGAATTTCAGTAAACACACACCTTATTTATTACATTTAAAATAGTAGAAACAAAAACGGATTTAGCGCTTTCATCTCCGCCACAGAGACTTCATCAGAATCTAATCTAAGGTGTGAGTTTACTGAAATTCGTTTTGACTTTTGGACTGATTACACATACAAAGTTACAAGGATTACTACGGAGGTCAGCCTTTATTGTTATTGGAAGCAGCGTCTTTTTGGCAGATTTGTGGTGGGACTTTTTGCTTTTGGTTACCAGTTGTTTAACAACATTGATGGTATGGTTTACACTCATGACAGTGTGGATTGTGCTACATCTCTCTCTCTTTATTTATATATATATACATATATATATATATATATATATATATATATATATATATCTATATATGTATATATATATATATATATATATATATATATATATATATATATATATATATATATACATACATACATACACACAATGATGCACACTAGTCAACTAGCCTGTATTGATAATAATGTCACATACAGATATAGCAGTGTCCCTCTTAACACATCCAGCAGATGTTGCAGTATCAGGATGGTGTGTGCGATTACCCTCATAGACTGCTGAAATGTCATTATAGTTGTACAAGTGTGATGTGCAGAACCATCTCTGATCACTCAGAATTATATATGTTACATCAGAGACATGGGATTACTAGTGGTATTATTATGATATTGCCCAGGATTGTGCCTGCTTCTTGTACCATTAACCATGAGACTGTACATGTGTCCCACTTGTTGGAAAACTCTGCTGACATTACACTCATATTCAACCAAATCATTCTGCACATTTTCACTTAGAAAGACTCCAGCGAGTTAATCAGCCTCTGCTTCTCTGATCCTACCAAACCATCCGAGAAAATTATGAAGGCTAAGTTTCAATTTTACTACTGAATTTGTTCCACTTGACTGCATTTCATACCAACTGCTGCGTTTACTTATTTAAGAAAAGATCTGTTCTGCTGTTTTACTCTGTTGCTATATATTTAATTTAAGAAAAACCTGTGCTGCTTTTTACTATGTTGCCTATTTAACTTAAGAAAAAAAAAACAAGTATTCTGCTTTAATTCAGTTGTTCCATTGTACTTCTGTTGGCCGTAGTAAGGACTGAATTCATATCTTTTGAATCCGGTTCTCTTTCAGGATTGAGCACTAAAAATCAGGACATCTTCTTTTGGATAAACACCTCCTGTACCCTTGTGGTAGGAGTGTACAGTAGGGCTATCTAATTGAAAGTTACTGGTTCAGGGCTCAGTTTGAGCTATTTCCTTGGTTCAGCTCAGTTTGAGCTTTGTCATTGGTTTCTTTGTATTAGCTGCTTTGCTCTCGTTTGCACATAACGCACCACACAGAGGGGCAAACTCTTTGTGATTATAGATGCAAAAGTGCCAGTAGACGTATCTTCCCTTAGAAGTGGCTGCTGTCTAGCAGATCAGTTCTTAAACAGCGCTCAGCTGTTCAGTGAAACTCACAGCAGTGATTTTACCTCTTGCCTGTCAACATTAGACCCTATAGATCTTCCTTTTATAGACCTCCTACTGTACACCCCAAAGGTTAGTCCCCTTAAAATAGCCCCCCTACCAGATATCCACATCTGTTTCTTCTTATATGTGGAGATACCAGTTTCAGACCTTGCATTATGGACTGTCAGTTTCTCCTGATAGCTTGGTTGGAATGCTTTTTTGTTTTTGAAGCAGTGCAGCAACTGCCTCCTGTAGACTGACAACCCCTTACTCCTAAATCACTCAAGTACAATTTGCAAGAGTTGCCCCTACACTAAGAATGTAGAGCCACTGCTTTCTTGCACCCAGAACAGCAACACTAAACAAGTTGTCAGCTCAGACACCATGACCCCTACTCATAATATGCACCCAGCACATAAATATTTATATGCGGAGGTACTCTTCAGAAAATTACCTAAACACCAGAAACCTCCAAAACACAAATATGTTGCAATTAATACTACACCAAAGCACCCAATACACATAAAAACACTAGCACCAGTGTCTCACCAAATAAGCCCTTAAGGCAATGCACATCAATTCCAAATGTTTTAGCTTTTGGTGACTCTGTAGTGAGACACCCCACTTACCATGTTAACAAGGAAAAGGTTATGGTCATCTGCCTGTCTGGTGCAAGGATTCATCAGATCAGACATGCACTCAAGTCTTTCAACAACAGTTACTGTTATGACTTTGTCATAGATTATGTTGGTGTAAACAACCTGAGATGTACCTCTTTGGATTATATTAAGAGAGGCATGCTTGAGCTCTCTGAATATGTGTCCCAGGTAGGTAAACCCCTAGCTTTGAGCAGCATTTTACTCTCGCCTAGGATGATACCACAATATAAACAACAAAATGATTGACTTTAATAATCCACATAGTTTCTGGTGTCATTCTAAGAGCATCCAGTTCCTGTCAGCCTGGGATGACATGGTCTATTGACCATGTGGCTTTGCCAGACATGGACTTCACCTGGCAACTCTAGGCTTTCAGTTGCTGGTTAAGGCACTTGCCTTCCCCAGAATGTCTTTTTAGGCAAGGTCACAGAAGCAAAATGTCC
Organism: Protopterus annectens; assembly: GCF_019279795.1. Taxonomy (NCBI): domain Eukaryota; kingdom Metazoa; phylum Chordata; order Ceratodontiformes; family Protopteridae; genus Protopterus; species Protopterus annectens. The sequence continues at coordinate 1,528,244,043 of NC_056745.1, read as the reverse complement.
AACATGAAAATATCCAACCCAAAGAAACTAAGGTTCATGCTGCTAAATGCCAGGAGTTTAAATCAGAAACTGCATTCTCTAGAAGCACTCTCCCTGTAAGATGTTGGCATCTGTGCAGTCACAGAAACATTGTTCAAGGCCACAGAAAGTACACTGGCCTTGCAAGGCTACAATGCCTTCCACTCTTTCAGACCACAAATTGAAGATGAGAGAAGCAAAAGAGGTGATCTATCTTCATTAAAGATTATTATGCCTCTTGATTGGTTAGACAAGATAACTCTGTGGAGTAACTCCAAGTCCAAATTATCATGGGTAAGACCCCCTTTCAGTTACAGGTCCCCTTCCATGATCCAAGCTTATTTAAATCTACTTGGGGCAATCAAAGTACAGCCGAACACCCTAGTCATGGGTGATTTCAACTATCTCTTCATTAATTGAGAATCTTTTATGAGCCCAAGCTCACTCCTTCAAAACTTCCCGAAATTTGTTAACTCAAATGCCCTGGAACAAATAGTGCCCCACCCAACAAGAGGGTCTAATATTCTAGACCTGTTCTCCACCAATATGAGTGACCACTGTAACAGCTCAAGTGTAGGGCTCCCACTGATTAAATATGACAATAAATCAGTACTTTTTGAAGCAGCAATGCCAGCAGAACTCCCCAATGGAGAATTCAGGCTAAAAAAAAAATCACTAAAGTTAACTATACCCTCCTAAGAGATGATATAATAGACTTCCAAGCTCCAGTTTCCACAGATGGTATTGGCGGCTATGCTAAGGTATACAGTGACACCTTGTATAAACATCTGCACAAATGTATAGACACAATTATTCCTGATAGGATTAGAGCAAGAAAAAACAAACCATCCTGGTGGATGCTAGCATTAATACATTATACAATAAGTGAAAGAACTGCTGTCTAAAAATGCAAAAGCGAAAACCCAGAATTGGAAAAGCACCTTCCTCACCATAAACAAGCAAATAAGATGACTCAGAATATCCTCTAAGATCAACTATGAGAAATTTTTAGAAACCATAGCCAAGGACAACTATAAGGCCTTCTTCAGCTATGTCCACAACTTAAAAGGCAGGACTCAGATGTGTGATGCACTAATTGTGATTGGTGTTACATACACTGACCCTGCAGAAATTACAGACCTGCTAGAAGACAGGTTTGGTGAAAATTTCACCCCCCATCCTCCCACATATCACAAACCATGTCTTCAACATCACCTTCTCCCCACATCTCCAAAAAGCAAGTCATCAATGCTGTCTCCAAGACTAACAACACAGCCTCCATGGGACAAGATGGCATTCAAGGCTGCATTCTTAATGCTCTTAAACAAAAGCTAGCTAAGCAACTAGGCGCCCTATTTAACCACAGCCTGAACACTGGCTATGTCCTCATTGAATGGAAAACAGCAACTGTTATCCCCCTCCACGAGGGTTGCTCGACAACAGACCTGGGTAACTATAGACCCATAAGTTTAACCAACATGATCTGTAAGGCCATGGAACAACTCATCATAGATCTCATAAATAAGGATACAGGTGATCTCCAAACTCTAGATCCTTCCCAGTTCAGTTTTGTCAAGGGTAGGTCATGTCTGCTAAACCTGCCACATTTGCACATATATTCACAGTATGTGCTATGCTCCACAATATGATCCTGCAGAAACAGCTGCAGTAGGATCCACATGTGCTATGCTCCACAATATGATCCTGCAGAAACAGCTGCAGTAGGATCCACAAAGGGATGGGATACCCAGCTCCCCACAAGTACCTAGGTCACCACAGTCACAGGAGGACTCAGAGGAGGAACCTCCAGTTGCTGTTTACATGGGCAGATGTAGACATGCTCAGTATGCCCTTGTTTTGGCTAAGAGACAATGCATAGCACATTCACTGACCACTGAGGGACCTAATGACTAATATATTTCTCTTACTCACATACAGACATTAAAAATGATGGCAGGCAACCCACACATCTTGCACCTACTCATGTATTGGCTGTGCACTGCTTGCATCTGACAGAGTCAGTGCCAAACTCTGGTTGTGTCAACTGCTGCAATTGCAAAGTAAGCTGGTAACCTTCATAGTACTTGTAAGGATTATTATGATATGGCATTGTATATATGGATCTGATACAGCATGCAAGTAAATATAGTGGGCTACTTGGACAGACATTACATTCACAGGGGGCAATAATTACCCATTCCACTACCTTGTTTCCATGAGTACTCACTAGGCCTCATGCATGGAATACTTATGCAGTCCTACTGCAATAGATAACTGGTACATCTGTCAAAGGAGATGTTAGACAGTGGGGTGACATGATAGTCAGATTACTGTGTATCCCAGCAGAACATGTGGTGGTGTTCACCACCCCCAACACAGCAGTGTTCCCTTGCAAATGCTATAACCAAAACTCATCAGTGGTATATCAGCATGTCAGGCAGTCTCTGGAAAGTAACATAGAAATTGATCATACATTACATATCTTACTTAGCACAGGAATAACAATATATGTATGTATGTAGTTCATCATGTGATGAATGATCCTTCTCTTTCAAACAGCTTGTGTGGCTCAAAGGACTAGGGTGATTAGCTTGTGTGGTGGCATTCATGGTTCTAATCTAGACATAACCATATATGTTGGATGTCATGCATTATTAATGTTTTTGTTACAGACTGGCAACATGTGCATGGTATAATATTACTAACCTTTGTACCATATTAAGTACATCACACAACTGGAAAAAGTTGTAGACAAGTTCAGTGACATGCAGGTGTGCATAAACAGGGACAGATATAATTTGTGTGACACACAAATCCTGAACTGAAGTACAGGTAGGTGTGGACTAGAGTCAGTTTATAACTAGCAAAAGTCCTGCTGGGCATGCTCATACACTTAGATACAACAGAGCACAGTTCTGTTGCTCCCTACTCAAAATGACTTGTCATATATAGATATGTCTACAGCTACATACATATACTCGCCGTATATATATATATATATATATATATATATATATATATATATATATATATATATATATATATATATATATATATATATATATATGGGTTCCTATGAGATAAACGACACGTTGTACCATCGACAGCCGGTAGATGGACGTCAATTAACTGAAACGTCAAAGGAACGAAAACTTAAAGAAACGAACGTCAGTTAACCGACACCGACGCGGAAACGTCAAAGGAACGAAAACTGAAATCAACGAAAGTCAGTCAACTGACACCGACGCAGAGGTAAGCAAAATGTGTAAGGGATGTGTATGTATGCAGTAGTGACGGACGTTAGGGTGTGAGTAAGGTAAGTGTGCGATGTTCACGGTCTGTGGGGATGGGGTGGGTTAAGTGAGTTAGGGTTAGGGCTCGGGTCGGGTAAGTGTGTAGTAGTGATATCTTTTGGGTTAGGGGTGGGTTAAGTGAGTTAGGGTTAGGGCGCGGGTTAGGTGAGTGTGCGAGAGTGACGGACCTTAGGGTTAGGGTTTGGGTCAGTGTTGTCGATAGGTGTGTATGTCAGGTTTAGTGTTGCTTTGGTAGGAGTTTGGTTTGCTTGTGTTGTGTGTGTGGTCCTTGGAGTGGGGATTCGTTTTGTTTTTTTAATGATTGTTGTTGTGGTGTGGAGTGTATGAGGTATATATCGTAGGTAGCAGCCTTGAGCAACTTGTAGTTGTGTATGTGTGTCTGTGGTTGTGATTGTACTTTGCAGGTATGTGTTGTTTAGTGCTAGTATGTAGTTTAGACTTGTCAGTTGAGTGAGTTTTGTTTATGTTAGTTTTCGTTGTTTTGACGTTTCTGTTAATTGACGTCCATCTACCGGCTGTCGATGGAACAACGTGTCGTTTATCTCATATGAACCCATATATATATATATATATATATATATATATATATATATACATATATATATAAATATATATACACGCATATATATTTATAGAGACATACATCTCTGCCTCTCCCCATGCAGTGATGTAACACATATACATATATGATACACACACACACACACACACACACACACACACACACACACACACACACACACACACACACCTCCACATATATTTACATCCCTGTTATCTACAGATATATGCTTATATGTCTGTGTATGTCTGTATCATTCTACATACCCTGATTCTGGTGATTGAAGCTGCATTATGACACATATATAATATTGCTCAAAGGACCAAACGTGAGGGCTCAGCAGTAGATAATGCACTGCCCTTCAGCCCCCTGTGCCTGCTGGATATCACAAAACATAAACCAACAGGTGAACAAGTGGTGCTATGTATAATGTTGTGTACACACACATTGACAGGGCACATTGTTTTTGCCCACATGCTTGCCCATCAAAATGCAAACAGCCACATTTGGCCAAAATGGCTACCTAAACACATAGCTGGAATAAGAAATAGTTTTCTGACTGCAAGGTTACTAAATGGAGAGAACAGTTGAGAAGCAATGTCACTGCAGCCCACACTCACTGCTCAACACAAACCTTGTTTATGTACTTCACTAGTTTTCACCCACAGTCACATATAAGATAGACTTAAGCTATGGCACATTCTGTAAATACTGAAATCTGTAATGTGTAAGAGTAGATAAGTAGGGGTTCTAACCATACTCCAGCCCAACTGGAATGTGTGTGTGTGTGTGTGTGTGTGTGTGTGTGTGTGTGTGTGTGTGTGTGTGTGTGTGTGTGTGTGTGTGTGTGTGTGTGTGTGTGTGTGTGTGTGTGTGTGTGTGTGTGTGTGTCTGTGTGTGTGTGTGTGTGTGTGTGTGTGTGTGTGTGTGTGTGTGTGTGTGTGTGTCTGTGTATCTCACTGTATAACAAATGGGAATTTCACATTGATTTCCAAATGTCAAAGGACCTGCACTTTTGGCCCTTGCAGGTGCTGCAGGGTTCCAAGCCCCTGTTTTCCACAAGGCCTGCTGATGTCATGCACCTTAGCAGTACCAATTGCCATTGCAATGACAGGCTTAAGCCATGGCATGTACTGTAAATGCTATGATCTGTAGTGTGTAAGATTAGATAGGTAGGGGTTCTAATGATACTTCAGCCCAGTTGGTGTGCATGTGCATTTTCCTGCATAACAAATGGAAATCCCACATTGATTTCCAAATGTCAATGGGCATCTCTTGCAGGTGCTGCTGGACTCCAAGCCCCTCTCTTCCACAAGGCCTGCCAATGTTATGTACCTTATCAATACCAATTGCTATTGTAATGTCAGACTTAAGCCATGGCACATGATGTGAGTAGTGTGATCTGTAGTGTGTAAGACTAGATAGATAGGGGTTATAATCTCACTCCAGATCACTTGGTGTGTGTGTGTGTGTGTGTGTGTGTGTGTGTGTGTGTGTGTGTGTGTGTGTGTGTGTGTGTGTGTGTGTGTGCGTGTGTGTGTGTGTGCGTTTGTGTGTGTTTGTGTGCATCTCCTTGCAAAATAAATATGATCTCCATACTGACTTAGAAAGAGGTGGGGTTTTGCAGTAATTTGGTTGTTGCAGGTGATGTGCACTTCCAAAGTCCTGACCAGAACAATGCCTGCTGATGTCATCTACCATATCATTACCTAAAGAGATGTTTATCGCACATTTGGTTTTGGCACATGCATTAAGGACTGGGATCACTAGTGTGTACCATTAGATAGGTAGAGGTTCTAATCTAGTTGCAGTCAACTTGCACTGTGCATGCTATGCAGTGTTCTGTACATATGAATTGATAGTGTTACTATTCTCACTGTAGCCAGGTGTGTGTGTGTGTGTGTGTGTGTGTGTGTGTGTGTGTGTGTGTGTGTGTGTGTGTGTGTGTGTGTGTGTGTGTGTGTTAAAGCATTTTGCATTAAAGGTATGAAATCATAGGATCATTGTACGTTAGTAGCCTAATGGGCCTAGGTCCCATACAATCCTAGTTATGTTCCTAACCTTATTTAGCCATAGCACATATTGCCCCTGACCACAAGGGACTAAGTGGAAGTCCTGTGATGACACGACAGTCATCCAGGCAATCATAGTGATGGCATCTGAGGAGTGCCAATGAGGTGCACCATTTGCCATTAGGTGGAGGTGTGTTTCAATGTTTTGTGAAAGTGTGGTACACAGATGCCCCCAATAGCATGTATTATTAACATCACATACCAGGTAATGTCCTTACAGTGGGTAATATGTGTACCATTCCACTTACAGATATGCAGCATTTGCAATACAGCAGGGTCAAGCATTCCCTGTATGAAAGGTGGAGATCACTTCTGATTGGTCTATATGACGCATGCTACAATGACAGTTATTGCATACAATCCCCATAGGAGAGATACTGGGGACTTGAAGTTCCCATGCAAGGAAACTTTGTGTTGTGTACAATTGCCACTGGTGCTTGCAAAGGTACATGAGAAAAATGGCCATTGCAGTGAACTAATGCCATGCTGAGGGGAGATCACATGGAGGTTATAACTGCATCATTATCGGGTGACAGTGCCCTCACTAATAACATCAGCATGATATACTACTCTTCTTACAAATGTGGAAACATGATGATCTTTGTTAAGGTAGGTGTAAACCTGTGTGGCCAGGCCTGTGTGCCAAGGTCTATCACCCTTGTTTCTGTACATCAGGTGCTGCTAATGATGTGCTACTAACCAGGAGCATTCCTGTTACCAATGGAAATTATACTACATATATATTTGCATGGCGTTACAGCTATGAGTATATGAACAAGCATATGCTCATGAAGACTCTCTTGTAGGAGAGTGACATAACTGTGGGATTAAAGGACTGCTCCCAGTTTGCTGTGCCATGAAGTGCTTCTTGTTCTCCTGTCAGCTACAGCTGAGCCTATGCAGTTGTACAGATGGTTGCAAAAAGCATTGTTGTAGAGGTCATTATACTTGCCTGTCTCATCTGAGGTTGGTGGTGCAGTCCTGCCAGTTATACTATTCCATAGGAGGTTATCCTTTGCTTTGCTGAAGTTTGCACCTGTGTTTGGTGAAGGGGGGGGTTCAGGTGTGAGTCTTACATGCAATTACATCAAGTTGTGGTAAGGTCTTACCATGGAGGACCTCACAGTGCAGGTGCCAAATTGATCACCCATACTGGTAATCACCTGATGCAGTACATTAGCTCGCCTTATGGGGATTTCACTTCATTGGCTCAGAGTATTGTATTTAAGAATGTGGAATAACCTTTGCCCAACTGAGTTTGAGCATGAGTAACCAGCATAATTGGTGTTTAGTGAAAGTCACACCACACCATGGTGTTCTGATGTAGCTTAATGGACACAAGTAGATTCAAGTACTCACAGCCAGTGTTGTGAGTCATGAAGTTGCCCCATAGCTGGCAATGGCTTCATTAGTTGGCCTACCAGCACTGAATAGCACCTGCATCGTCTCCAGTTAATCACAATGTTACCAATCTGGATGTGTATCTAGCTGCAATGGCTATGGATACACCACCTGCATTAACTGGCACACTTTCATTGTGGGTTCTCAACATGTAGAAGGACATTTAGCCTGGAATGGTTGCAGTGCTGTCCACCGCCCTGAATCAGGTGTGTGTGACTGCTCAAAAGTGTGCATCTTCCAAGGTAGGGACACCATCCAGTGAGTGGAGATTAGTGGTGGCATTCCTATCATGTACCAGCATACCATGATGTTGTTTGAGGATGACATTTCCTATATGGAACATTTCCCCATGAGACAACGCATATAAGATGCATTATGGTGATGTCAGCAGCCTTGCTCACCACACAAACTGCAAGGTGTGACAGATGAACACCATCTATGGCAAAGCATTGAAGTCTGTTGAGCAAGTCATCACAGGCAGGCATTTACTGAGTCCACTTAAAATGACACCACATGATAAGCCAATTATTGACGTCAGTCAATTTCCATGTATATTGAGCTATTATCCTAGGTGAAGGCATAATGCAGCTAAAGGGTAGGAATATACTCATCAGAAACAGAGTCTGTGAGCTCAGTCATGTGTCTCCATGCAGTCCATTGCGATATGTCTCAAGTTGTGCACACCAACAGGAACGATGAAATCATCATAACATCATCTCATGTTGACAGACCTGCGTGCATGTGTGTTATGGCATAGGCTGGCACCTCACAGACAGCTAACTGTGAGCTTTCCCATGTATAGCCTAGTGACAGGGACATCAATCTGTCACGTGATATTATCACCTATGAGTAATACTGTTAAGTTTGTGCTTTGCCTCGGGTGTTTGACCAGTAAGACAGTGGTGTATGCGCTATTATGTGTACTGTGTTCTACAGAGGTATGTGTATGTGTACTGAGCTTGCAAGTGGGTTTATGAGGTGCCTATCCTTTGTATATGTGTCTGATAAGGATCTCCACACATGCAGTTGTGTGTGATATTGGTGTGGGTGGATTGCGTGGTGAGGTGTACATGTTGTCAAAGTGGTCATTGCCATATGTAATGACAAGTGTGTGTGGGTGTGCGGGCCGGCATGGAATCAAGGTTTATTATATAGTCACATCTGTCACATGTTTTATTTGTATGGAATAGCAGTATAGGGTCTGAAACACTGTCCAGTTCTCCACAGAGGTCACTGACACTACAATTAGCAATAGATACTTGCTTGTGTGTACGTCACAGCAGGCCTTTGTTAGACAGTGGCCTGACAGATGCTGCAATGTAACATGATATCACCTTTATGTAATTCACCTAAGGTAATGGAGCACCTCACAGTGTGACATGACATGGTTAAGTGGGTACAATGCTTTACCAGGCATGTGGCCCTTGCATCACACATACTCCCATGATTAAGCATGGTCACAATAGCATACCTACAAATGTGACAATGTACAACTCCAGCAAAGATATTGTCATGCTGCTACACCCTTAGGGTTGACAGCCTCAAACACACTGTCTGTAGGCACTCCTTGCAGTGAATATGTGGATATCCATGCATGCACAGAGAACTTGCTCAACTTTGCAGTCATTATTCTGGCCTTGTTAGTGCACACTGCCTGTCAAGCAACAAGACAGCACACGGGATGTTGTGTGATGTGATGTGGGAACACAAATGTGTTACAGTTACAGAACTGCACAGTATTACATATGAAGGACATGTATAGGAACATACAATTTGGCCAAATGTGGCCACTCGTCTGCAGTAGGCCTCAGATCCATGGCATGCAGACATACACCATGAAGCTGTTGAAGGTCAGGCTGCATAAATTCTGTGAAATTGTGACCTAACAACGATCACCACCACTGTGCTGCTTGATCTAGCAGCCTTGCACATATATGTCACTGAACACTGTACATCATATTGTGACACTGCATCTATGCTCTGACTCATCATCCACTCATTACCCTACTGATATCCTATGAATCCTGGAATAGCAGGCATAATACATGCCTCACTGTAATGAGTGCTCTGATTGCTACTCAAGGCATCTACATGGAAAAGGATATGTCAACCCTATAGAACCTTGCATGACAAGGGACAACTATGTGGATGTACAAACATACTGTGGTCTGCTTCTCATGTGGTGTTTGGTACTAATGCTTTGCTTTTGGTGAGAGACAAATTGTAGGAGTATGGTATCCTAGGACAGAGTGGTTGTGCTGAGACCAGCAGTTGTAATAGCTAGGCACCAGCAATTCAGGAGACTCCCCTCTTGTCAGCATCCCTCACAAGGTGACTGTCATCATAGTACACACTGCTTGAGTGGTGAACAACTACAGGGTAACTGTGTAAACACTCCCTCATTACCTTTCCCAAGGTGTATGTATGATCCCCCCCACACAATGCCTGCCTGTGGTCTGTACAGACACAGAAATGTTGGCTGACTATCTTCTTTGAAACCATTATGGAATTCAAGTCAGTATGTAGTTGTACACAGGGCAAATAGTATGCAGTGACAAGCAGTGTCCCCAGATCTCTCAGTAATGTCACATTTACAGCCATGAAAGGACGTATCATGGAAATGATCAGTAACAATGTAGTACACCTGTAGACACTGGCCCAAACCAGTTTCTTTTTTTCATGGTCAGATCATGCCTACTCTAAGCATTTGACCTACTTTATTGTTGCAGTATGTAATGGATGAGGGGAAAATGACTCACCTCACCTACCATGGCCTGAGAAGGCATTTGACAAGATTAGGCCATCGGGGATTGTGGACACACTGTAGAGGTTATTTACAAACTTGTATGTCAGACATTGGATAGCCAAGTATCTGACAGTCATTATCTGGGAAGATAGGATTGTGTAGGCCACTGCTACAATGAGGCCAGTCACCAGTGGACTACACACACACATCATTACTGGGACTAGCCCTTCTAGACATGCCCTTCTCTACAGTCAAGGCCACTGTCATTGACCTCAGACTGACTACATTTGCAGATGATTGCAAATAAGGAACTGTCAGTGTTTCCCACACAGAACCAACAGTTACCCAGGATGGGCTGACACACACACACACACACACACACACACACACACACACACACACACACACACACACACACACACACACACACATAGTCATTTGTTGTCAGAGTCATTGACAAATAATACATGCCAAGGAATGCACAATCCTATACTTTTGTCACTCATCCACCCCTTGGAAAATATCATATTGCCTGTAAATCTCCAACAGTCAGGGACTTATGAACACAGAGAATGAGCTACCATTTGACTTTCACTGGTTGGTCAGATGTGGAGCTTCATGCACTGTTGCACAACCTAAAGTTAAAGGTTTGGCATGTAAACCCCAGAATGTTACTGTTACACTGTATGTGGCACTCATTACACCTATCATTGAGTGGAATGCCACATTTGTTCTGTAAGTACACAAGCATATCTGACACTTGTGACAGACAGAAAGGTTCAACAGTAACACAATACACAGTGTACATAACATGTCCAGTGCAGACTGTATCAAGGCCATAACTGTGTATTCTGTCTCCAACATGCTTGGGATGGGAGGAGTATGTCTGCTATATAGGGAGGTGTCAGATCCCACTGTATACCACTTGCACATCCAAAAAAGGACTAGCATGAGATGTACCTGTTATACACAGCTGCATCTTGACTGTGGTATAAATAGGACATTCTGCAGAGACAGGTATGTAACCTTGACACTATACACTACATGTAACAGTCTCCCATCCATGTGAAGTACACTCCTGCCGTAACACACATCATGTACAAGTTACACAATGGGATGCAGAACAAGGCAATCATAACTGGTTTAGGACAAATATCTGTCATGGACACATTGGAATTGTAGATGCATCTCCTACACCATAGTTTGTAGATGTGTCAGCTCCCAGTCCCTGCTTACACTTATCAAGGGTACCACACCATATCAGACATTATGGATGCATGAGTAGGGTGCATGAAGCCATTGACCCTGTTAGCCTGTGATACACATATCAGCCTATGATGCCATGCAACTATATTGCTTTTCCTTTGTGAAGACATTTTGCTTCTGTGATGACATTAATTCCTGTGCTCTGATGTATATGGTTTTATTGTAGCAGTGTACCCATAGGTGTGTCCCAAGCAATTCTGCACTTGAAACATAAACATTTCTATGAGACACCATCCATTGTATTAGTGTACAGCCATCACAACATCATACAACTTAATGTACACAATATAATGTGGTTTACTCATTACAACTGGCAGCAGACAACATCCATCAGTGACCGGTACAAGTGGCATGTGAAAGGCAACAGTGGATTAAAGAAATACATAGTAATTTAGGTAGTCACCGTGTGCATCAGTACCTACCTTTAAGTCCCTGCATTGATGACAAGGATGACAGGGATCTGGCACAGGTATTATCACTTGCACAGGGTGTAGTGTGGTGGTGCAGGAGGTCCAGGCTGACACAATAGGTTGGTATGTGTGTGTGTGAGTCAGGAAGGGAAGCAGACAAGATGGTCCATGTAATGTTCTGTGTGTGTCTGCGGGTGACCTGATTGTGATAGTGTTGTGTGTGTGTGTCTGCATGAGCCCAGTAAAGCTCAGTGCTAGCCCTACCTGACTGCATATTGTACACCTTTGAACTGTGCATGGTACAGCTAACAGATCACCATCTCTGTCCCTGAACACTGGAACTGGCTCTGCCAGGAGTTGCACTGGCACCTCCATGCCCAAGGTCAGAAGCTGCGCTACTATCTGAGGGTGACTGCTGTCTCCTGGGATCATGTCCCCCATAGGAATGCCCAGGACCAATGACCCATGGCCTGCCATGTCTTGGGGTGGACAGCACACTTGCCTCTGGGGTGCTGGATGTACCGCCACTATGGGAACATAATTGAGCACATCCACGTGGACTCTCAGCAGATGTAGCTGCTGACCTACTTCCATGAGTCTGATGCTCAACTCCAACCAGCCATTCCATCAGGGACAATGACCGTCACAAGTCAGATATTCTGAAATCTCTCAACATGATCCCTGGCCACATCTGCTGCTCTTCTGTGGGCAGTGTTTATCATGTCAATTGCACGGTGTCACACCTGCTCATATGTCCTGCTCTGGTGTCCAATAGCATTTACATTGTGAACCAGGTCAGCCCACAATCCTGCCCCCTCTTCCCTGTGTGTCCTCCCCCTGGACAGCAGGAGTTGGTATTGTTGATGCAGGGCTTCCAGAATAGTATTTTTTCCTTATCTGTAAAGAAAAAACATCATTGGGGATACATATTCCCTGAAAGGCAACAAAATGGGAACATATGTCAGAATCACATATGGAGGAGTATAGTGTGTAGAGATATCGCAATAACAGATGGCTACCAGTAGGCACTACTTGGTTACACATCTCATATTTAACACCATAGAAACATAGTAAGGCGGTGGATGTGAGTAAGATAGTAGCAGTAGACATCTATTCCTGCTTGTGCCATGACAAATAGTGCTGTATGATCACACACCCAACACAGTAGTCCATAAAGTTGTGTCCTGTATGTGTAATCCCCCCTTATAATATTTGAAACCAGCAGTGCCACACAAATAGCAGTGTAGTTTTACCACCCCTATCAGCAGGAAATTTCCAGGAGAGTGGTATCCCTAACTAACACAGCGAATTCTAACACTACTGTACTCTAGTTCCTCTGTAGGTGTACCACATCTGCAGATCAATGACATGTTAGCAGTACAGTTTCAAGCAAGGCTTACTGCTGTAATCCCCATGTCCCCTACGTATATGGACACATAGGCATCATGTTGGAAATTAAAGGTTACATATCTGGAGTACAACACTCCTCTGTTGAACAGCAATGAAATATATAAATGTGCCACTGAGCTGACCATGTAAAGTAACTCTTATACACAATGTTTCCCCTAGCTAACTGTTTGCCTTTTTAGCATGTTTCTCTATTAGCAAGTGATTGCCTCTGAACCAATCTGTGCTACTGAAATACTAATTGCACCCAACACAGCTGATTTGCAGTATAATCAGCCAATCTCATACAACCACTGAACAAGATATAAGGCCTCAGTGTAGATTGTAACCCATTTCTCATATGTTGGGTTGGAAAATAGTGGGGCACAGATACTACATCATGGCAGAGAGAATGTCTGTAGTAGCTACTATTTACATATAAATGTGTGTGCTACAGGCTGAAGCTAAAGGTGCTGCTGCAAGCAATAGGCATAGGCAAAAAAGATGAACACTTCTCAGGACAATGAGCTTTAAGGGTAAGTGTGCGACTTGTGGCAGCATTGTTGTCTAGGTAGGACCAGATTCAGAATACCCACCCCACTGGAAAGAAAGGTATGTGTGTCAGGTAAGTCTGTCAGCCAATGGTATCAGTAAGGCATTGCAAGGCAAAATGAGTGGTGTGCCCTAGAAAACAGATAGGTGTACAGTAACTATGATGTCATGTAGTTGAACAACTGCCAATTCATGTCTTATGTCATCATGGTAGCCCCCTGTTGTGTGTGCTGGCAACCCTTGCATCTATCTCAACCTCCATATATGTTTGTTACTTGTGCAGCTGTGGTTGACTGTGATATCATTAGCAAAACATTGTTGACTGCAGTGTGATATTACTGGGCCACAGTTTCTGTACATACTTCAACATCTTCTGGGAATTCAGGCTATTGTATTACCTGATATTCTGTGCACTTTATATTGTTGTACAAGGAGTAGGTGAGAGTAGTCCTATCTGTAGGCCTTTACCCTGCATTATCTAGATGCAGACATTCCAACTGTACTGCTTTTACTGGGTAAATAAGTGATGAGACAGACATGCATATCACACTTTATAATATTGATGGTCACATACAAGTATTTTCATTGGTAGATGCAGCTGTACTTGAACGCATGATCTTGTGTACCAAAAAGTTATGTTGTCAATGCATTTTACAGACTGAGCTACAGAGTCACTATTACAGCAGGTGAATTTTTGCATGTTGCAGTTACCATTTCACAGTTACCTGGTGTTAAATGCCACACTTAGATCTATTATTATGTGTATGGCTTTAGAGTGCTGAAGTTGTATACTGGAGTCCCAGTTAAAAATCCTCTTTTCCATTAATGTGCTATCAAGTGTGTTCTTACATGTTGTAGACATAATTGCAGGGTTACCTGCTATCAGATACCTCACTTATGTCTAAACGTATGTGTGAGCCTTTATAGTAATGTATTTGTGTACTAGATTGCCAGTTACAGTACTATTTTTGTATAATTCTCTTAGTTGATTTGCACGTTTAAACACGTTTAATGAGGGGAGCTACAGCATTACTATGTCTTGCTTAAAACTGCTACTTTCATTAGCAGCTGTGTGGTTTGTTAGGATAATCTACTGTTCTGCAGGTGTGTTGGCTGTGGGTCTGAAATAGGGAGCTGGTGACTTTTTGAATGTAATTAATATTGTTCCAAAAGCATATTTCCGTATACGCTATTTAACATAGGTAAGTGATATAGCATGATGTGCTGCATTGCATCAAGCAAAAATCTTTAAAGGAAAGAAAAATGGGGGGTAGGAGAATGGTGAAAAGGGGTGCAGGCAGGGGGAAAACATAGTGAAAGGTGGGTAGGGATATGTAGAACGGGTGTAGGAAAGAACCATAGCTATCTATTTCTGCATCACTAACAACTGTGCACTGTAACGGATTTTTTAGCTGAATTTGGACTGTTACTCCAAACAGAGGTGATGACAACCTAACTGCATTGTCAAGCCAATTGGACAAAATTAAGTGTGTCCAGTACACTTGTGTGCAAAATGAAGAGCTATATATGGGACAATTTTTTTTGGGGGGGGCAGGTGCTCGTTTTTTTTTAAGGTGAGAGTGGAAAGTTGAGGAAGGAACATAGGTATGTTTGGGGGAGATAAAATGAGAAGGTGAGGAAGCTTTTGCAAACAAACAAGACAGACAAGACAGCAGACAAGGTTGGTGTGTGACACAACATGGAGGTGGACAACTTGGATGGGTAGGGTGTTGTTCAATCCCAGTCTCATGAGCATCCACACAGTATCAGTATGACTCAAATCCTCAACCATGGGACTGTCAGCACTGCTCCTTCACTCCCCCTGTGGTGGCAGTGTTGGAGGCTGGTGTGCAGGGCAAGGCTACCCTATCAGGATGGTGAGCACGCTCTCCATCTGGTGCAGGCATGCACCGACAGTTTGGTGACCCACTCTGCGCATCATACTTGGCAGTTCTTGACTGGTAACAAAATCACCCCCTCCACCTCCTCTCCCAGAGGGGGGGAGGCCAAGCCCCAGCCCATGAGATAGAGCTACCCTGTGACACAGGAAGTGCATGGGCAGCAGAGGGGGCACCACCAGGCTGCTGCCCACATGTGCTGGGCCCCAGTGCCACGGCTGGAGGCAAGGTAGGTGGATCACCTGGAACTGGCCTACCTTGTCGCTCTGTAGTAAATTAGATATAAACATAAGGTAAAATTAGTAACAACCAAACCAATTTTAGTATTAGCATAATGGAACATAATATTGATTAATCTAAATACAAATTAAAGTATACTGCGAGGAACACAACAATAAATAACATATCACTAAAGATGTTAACAGGAAACCAACATAGCGGTAAGTATGTTAACAGTAAGTCGGTATGACATAACCCATAAGGCCAACATAACATTTAGTTTAAAATAATATATTAATATTAAACCATAATAATAAATAACAGTAATAAATTAATGAATTTCATCATTTATTTATTTATTTAATTTATTTAATCTTAATTTTATTTATTTAATTAGAGAAGATAAGGGGTGAGGGGAGAGAGAGAGAGAGAGAGAAACATACCATTAGTGACCTCGCAAGTGCACGTTAAAACACATTTAATGAGGGGAACTACAGCATTACAATGTCTTGCTTAAAACTGCTACTTTCATTAGCAGCTGTGTGGTTTGTTAGGATAATCTACTGTTCTGCAGGTGTGTTGGCTGTGGGTCTGAAATAGGGAGCTGGTGACTTTTTGAATGTAATTAATATTGTTCCAAAAGCATATTTCCGTATACGCTATTTAACATAGGTAAGTGATATAGCATGATGTGCTGCATTGCATCAAGCAAAAATCTTTAAAGGAAAGAAAAATGGGGGGTAGGAGAGTGGTGAAAAGGGGTGCAGGCAGGGGGAAAACATAGTGAAAGGTGGGTAGGGATATGTAGAACGGGTGTAGGAAAGAACCATAGCTATCTATTTCTGCATCACTAACAACTGTGCACTGTAACGGATTTTTTAGCTGAATTTGGACTGTTACTCCAAACAGAGGTGATGACAACCTAACTGCATTGTCAAGCCAATTGGACAAAATTAAGTGTGTCCAGTACACTTGTGTGCAAAATGAAGAGCTATATATGGGACAATTTTTTTTGGGGGGGGCAGGTGCTCGTTTTTTTTAAGGTGAGAGTGGAAAGTTGAGGAAGGAACATAGGTATGTGTGGGGGAGATAAAATGAGAAGGTAAGGAAGCTTTTGCAAACAAACAAGACAGACAAGACAGCAGACAAGGTTGGTGTGTGACACAACATGGAGGTGGACAACTTGGATGGGTAGGGTGTTGTTCAATCCCAGTCTCATGAGCATCCACACAGTATCAGTATGACTCAAATCCTCAACCATGGGACTGTCAGCACTGCTCCTTCACTCCCCCTGTGGTGGCAGTGTTGGAGGCTGGTGTGCAGGGCAAGGCTACCCTATCAGGATGGTGAGCATGCTCTCCATCTGGTGCAGGCATGCACTGACAGTTTGGTGACCCACTCTACACATCATACTTGGCAGTTCTTGACTGGTAACAAAATCACCCCCTCCACCTCCTCTCCCAGAGGGGGCAGGCCAAGCCCCAGCCCATGAGGTAGAGCTACCCTGTGACACAGGAAGTGCATGGGCAGCAGAGGGGGCACCACCAGGCTGCTGCCCAAATGTGCTGGGCCCCAGTGCCACGGCTGGAGGCAAGGTAGGTGGATCACCTGGAACTGGCCTACCTTGTCGCTCTGTAGTAAATTAGATATAAACATAAGGTAAAATTAGTAACAATCAAACCAATTTTAGTATTAGCATAATGGAACATAATATTGATTAATCTAAATACAAATTAAAGTATATTGTGAGGAACACAACAATAAATAACATATCGCTAAAGATGTTAACAGGAAACCAAAATAGCGGTAAGTATGTCAACAGTAAATCAGTATGACATAACCCATAAGGCCAACATAACATTTAGTTTAAAAGAATATATTAATATTAAACCATAATAATAAATAACAGTAATAAATTAATGAATTTCATTATTTATTTATTTATTTAATTTATTTAATCTTAATTTTATTTATTTAATTAGAGAAGATAAGGGGTGGGGGGGGGAGAGAGAGAGAGAGAGAGAGAGAGAGAGAAACATACCATTAGTGACCTCGCAAGTGCTATTACTACACAGACTAATAATACATACTTCTACAGGTGTGCAGTATCACGTGTGTGTACAGTGACTCCAATTCTTGTGTAGATGATGCGACCTGTACATACCTCTTAATCTGTTAGCATGGGACAGTAGGGGCCAAGCAGTAAGAAATGTAAGTACACAACTACAGGAAAATGCTCATACATTACTACCAAGGTATTCTGTAAACAGATTTGCCAATAAATTCCTTTCCAGGTAATGTAATTTATCTGCTAATCATGGACCAGACATATGGGGTATTAGTCATTATGTTCTGAAAAATCATGACAGTTGACAGGTATGTTTGTGTACACTAATTAGACTAGACAGCAGGAGTTTTCTTACTTGGCTGCCATGAGATTAGAACCAGCAAGATGTGACTCTAGGGAACATTTGCACTAAATTTAACAGTTGACTGATGTCAGATTAGAAATGACATGACAGTGCATATAGGAATACTTTGAACTTATTGGAAAGATTATTTATCAAGGGACAATCCTGATTTACACTTCATTGATAATCTGGCACTCATACACATGGATATCTGACCAGAACATGAGCTACCTTATCAATATACCTTGTTCTTGGAGTGGGAAGAATATACAGCCTTATTTGACTACAAATGGCCATAACACAGGTGTGAATCTTACAGAGGGTATTGCACTAGATTTATCAGTCATTTTTTTTCTACAGTATTTATTAATTTCCTGTTTTACAGTTGACTGGTGTCAGATCAAAACACACATGCAGTAACTACAGCCATAATGCACAGTTATTTGAACAGATTCCTTCTCAATGCACAATCTTGCTTTAAACTTTATTTATAATGTACCTTAAAATCTGGCATTTATACTCATGAATATTTGACCATAACATCAGCTACCTTACCCATACACCTTGGGCTTCGAATGGGTGGAATATACAGCATTATATGAAACAAACTGTCCAGAACACAGGCTTGAAACTTATTGTGGGTATTGCACTACATTTATCAGACAGTTTTTTTCAGCAGTCTTCATTCATTTCCTTTGTACAGTTGACTGGGGTTGGATTAGAATGCACATGCTATGACTACAAGAATAGTGAGCATTTCTTTGCTTGAAACTGTACATATCACAGCACCCTCACCATTTAAAATCTATTTATTACTGTTGCTTCAAGTCTGGTATACACAGCATGGATAGCTGTGTCAGAGCTGTAAGTAATAACCCATTTATCCTCATCATTACCTGAGTGCAATCTACAGCATATGTCATGCAATGAGCACAGCAGAAAAGTGACTGTTAATCTGGGTAGATCCCAAACTCAACTGATGTTTGCATGCTATACTAGACAATAACGCATGGTTACTTAACTTGGTTTATCATTTCAGCTAGGCACTGACACATTACTAAACATATTACATTTCCCAAGTATGTTATACCTAACTGTTAGGACTGCAAACTCTGTAAATACATTTTTGTCTTGACAGTACGTTATGCATTAGTTTATTGCTTTGAATTTTCCCTACTTACCTCACTCATGCCTCATCCTGGCCAGATGCCCTACATGGGACATGACATTGCGAGTCCTCCCTTCTGCAGCTGTTGTAAGAGAAACAAAGCATTATGCATACCAGTTTTGCACACACTCAGTTTGCATATTTATAAATCAGTGGTAAAAATACTTACATATCTGTGGGGTGTGTTCAGCCTGCGCTTCTTGGAACCATGTGTCCAAGGTCCCCCTTTTTCTACACTTCAGTTCGTCATAGTGGTGATGACACTGCTCAGTGCGGGGGATACCAGTAGCAGTGGTAAGTTCCCTAGCCAGATGATCCCAGACTCAGACATACACTCTGAGCCTTGATAATCACCCTGCAATAGCTAGGGTTCATGGTTTTTGACCAGTAGTCCAGCAAACACTTTGGACTCCGGCACTCCCCATCTCTCCTCCTGCTCCCTCACCAACACCACCAGGCATATCAACAGCCAAGTCAGAACTACACAGAATGAGGTCAGGTTCCCACCTATTTGCATTATATAGGGTGCACTCCTGACCTTACACATCATAGTGCAACTTTCAAAAATGCAGCACATTGCTTAGCATTGAGCAAATTTTGTACAAATCATTTAAGCAAAGTTTAGCTTTGTGCAAACTCTCACAAGCCATGTTTAAGCATACCTTAGGAATGCACAAATGAAGTAGACCATTGGCCATGTTTAAGTGGAGCTTAGCACTGCACAGCTTTGCTAAATCTAACAATTTTTAATTTTAAATTAAACTGATGCAAAACATGACTACTCGGTATTCAAACCCATTTGTATACACTGTAGGTCATGACTCAACTTATCTAGCCACATAGATAGTACAGGGAAGTACTTTATCTTCACATATACTACAAAGATACCTGTTAGTGTTGCGCAGTGAAGCTGCATGAGTTTGCACATTGTTAAGCACCACAGAACTACAACAATTAAATACATCCAGTTTCTATTTTTAGAAGTCAGACGGCATCGCTAAGCACCGTGCTGCTCTGCACATACAGGCAGAGCCAGGAAAAAAATAAATATTCAATTAATTACATCTGATTTCTGTTTTTAAATATATATAGCAGATGTCAAGGGCATATGTTTAAGTGCAGCTTGGCATCACTAATCATAGCACCACACCATGGAAACAGCACATAAAATTAAAAAAATATATATTACTGTCCTGTACTTAACACCTGTCCAGACGTTTTCTGGACAGTCCACGACTACAAGACAGCTTCTACACTGCTGCTTGCACTGACTCAATATCTGTGTAGCTCTGATCTCCCTCAACAGCAAGCCATAATTAATATGTATGGCTTGCTGCTGGGGAGGAGCCATGGCCATGCACACAGGTGCATTCCATGTAGGCTCTACACGGAGCCTACATGGATTTTAACTGAGTAACTGCTCAGGCTGGGTGAAATGCCACTGTTGGCTCTCACTTTACGTACAAAACCAAAAATGCATTGCCAGCTGAAAATTCAACCACTTTTAATGATAAAACCCAATAATAAAATCACAAATTATATAAGCACTTTTGTTTAACAAAATAGTAAACTTCATTAGGCATTTAAACATCTCAACTTTCCCATTCATATAACAGTAGCCTATCTCTGATAGGTTCTCTCCCTCTCCTTAATTGTGATGACATCATCTTAAAAATACAAGCACATTAATGAAAATAATTTAACTTTGAACTTTAAAAACTGTGCTCCATAGTACAAGGTTATTCTTACTTAAATACTTAAATGCCATACATTTCATGACTTCTTTCTTTCTAATGCCTTTAGTTTCAATAATGATGTTATAGAGCTACATTCATTTAATCCTGGCCAGCTATCAGCTTGCAGACTTATCTGCCATGATAATTCTTTCTTTTCCAAATACAATACCCATGCAGTTGTTTCATCTATTATTACATTGCCTATAACCATGTATTTAAAATAGTGGCCAGGATTATCATATACATGTTTAGCTACAGCGTTGCCCAAGTTAGATTTTTTAATGGCATAAACATGCCGGTATTTTCTCTGAGTGAATCCTCTCTTCCGTTATACCTATGTAAAAAATAGGGAAAAATTCACATATTGAGAGATATACTACTGCTTTTGTGTTGCAATTATATTTCCCTGTTATATTATATGTTTCTCAATGTGAAATTACTGCAAGTGTGTATTTTTAAACACCATTTGCATGCTCCACATTGAGTCATACCCTTATTCAAATGTAAATTGTGTCTTCTGGTAACTTCAAATAGACTTTTGAAACTCAACCCTCTACGGTATACTACACATGGCCATGTACCCACTTTTTTCTCTTATGTGTGTACATCATTGACTAGCATTGGCCAATTTTTATTTAAGATCCACTTAACCATCTTACTATCTTCAGTATATGTAGTAGCAAAAGCTTTGGTGAAATCTATACTGTTTTGCTGTTCTCTATTTTGATGTATATCTGTTGTATTATCAGATGCATTAATTTCCATATTCACACAATCTATGCTTTCATAATTGGTCCGCTGATCAAAATCTTCTCTCTTATTGATTTTACATATCAAAATGGGTTGAAAATACCTAATTTTCCTTTTCCTTATAACTTCCTCTGCTAGTTCTTATACTATCTGATGATATGATCTTTTATGAAATATTGATCACAAATGTTCATATTCCTCCAAAAAATCATTCTGCATAGTTATTATACAGGCAGCCCTTATGAGCTGTCCTTTCACCACCGATCATTTATGGTGATCCAGATGTGAACTTGTGTAATGAAGAAAACTATCACAGTATGTGTCTTTCGTATGAATAGTGAGATATATTGTTCATTGTCTCTATCTTTAGATAGAGGGACATCTAAATATATCATGTATTCAGTATCATCACTACATATAAAATGTAGGAATTCTGTAGTTTCATTGATATCATTAATAAATTCTTCTAAAGAATCCTGAACTCCCGTCCATATTATGCTACTGTCATCTTGAAAATGAAAATATGATCTTATGTTGTGCTGGTAATTAGTATCAATGGTATACTTCCTCTCCCATTATGCCATAGCAATAAGTGTGAACCCATAGCAATCCCCTTATTTTGTAAATAATACCGTCCATTAAATTGAAAGAAATTATTATTGAGAATTATTTCCAAAAGTTCTTTGAGTAAGTTTATTTTATCATGTGGGATGTGGTGTTTTATGAGCATTTCATTAACCCATTCCAAACCTACATCTTGGGGGATTACCATGTTTAGGTCTCTGACATCTATGGTTAATAGAATGTCTCCTGTCCCGTAATAAATTTGATTGATAAGCTGCAGGAAGGTAGAAGAATCCTTGCAAATTTGTGTTTCATTTTTTAATATGTTTTTTGAACTCATAATCCAAACATTTAGCACAAGCCGATGTAATCGAGTCTCTGCCATCCACAATAGGGTGCATTGGCAGATTATGCACCCGTTTCCAGATCTTAAGGACCCCCAAAAATGGGATTCTAAGTTTTATAATATTTAAGTAGTTGTATAGATTTAAATCAACATGTCATTGTAAAAAGATGTCACTGAGTTGCAAATTTATTTTTTGATATGCCCCATTTAATTCATTGAGTGAAACATTTTGGTATGTATGAGTATTAAGTGTTTTATCCATTCTCTCATTATAATCATATAGATCCATAATCAATACCTTCCCCCCTTTGTTTGGCTTCATTATTCTAACTTGTTGCCCTTTTAAATACTCCAAAGTTGCTTGTTCCTCTTCATTTACATTAGAATTTATTTTGTTCTTTCCTCTCATTTGTGAAAACATTTTTTCTAAAATCCTACACGGATTTTATTGAATTCAGATGACACTCTCTGAGTATGGATTTTTTTGCAATTGAACAGAATTGATTAAATATGCTTTCTTTCTTTTTTTAATTTTTTCAATTCTTTTGAGTTTCTAATACCATTATGGGCATGGATCCCATTCTTAAGTCTAAGCATAATTCAAGTTTATGAAATTAGCATTGTTTCAATCTTTGATGTTAGCTAGAAGTGCTCTTCACAGCACCCACAGTGTGCCCAGTAATGATACCTTCTGCAATTCATACAAAGTTACATGTATCAGTAACATAACTAACTATAATTGTGAATTATTTTTTATAAAACCCATTGCTCCTACTACTATTGGAACTGTCTGGGTATCTTTATTCTACATTGTTCTCATTTCTCCCTGCAAATCCTGGTATTTTATGACTTTGTGTATGTCTATATGTAAGCCACTGTAGACATTGGGTGTAGCAATTTCAATGAACAATGTTAATTTTGTCCTCTTTTCATACAGTACTGTATCTGATTTTCTCATGGGTGATCCCATGTGACATAAACTACATAATTTTCTATAATGCTTTGTAGGTCATGTTTTCAGTGTTTTTTTAGATACTTCAATATTATGTTTGCATAGTCTTCAATGCAACAGTATTGCCTCATTATTATGTCTCTCAATATACTGTCCTTCTGCAATTAGTATATCACAACCAGCAACAAGATGCCTGACTGTTTCCAATTCTGTTTTACATAACCTACATTTGTCTGTTTCTCCCACATGTTCAATGGACTTTGTAAACTAACATGCAAATAGTACACTATCTTAGGCCATCAATATTAACTTTTCATCTTTTGGTTTAAATTCACCTCTACTTAACCATTCCCATGTTGGATCTTGGTCACATGAGGTTGTTCCAAGAGTTTTCTATACTTGCAACTGTATTTATGCATTTCCACATTTCTTGCCTCCTCATCTGTTCCCTTTCCATATATTATGTCTTTTGTTTTTTTGCCACATTCAGTTGCTGCTTGAGATTTATCAACTTCTGGTTTGATTTCCTTTCCCATCTGACACCCATATGTTTCTGCTAAACTAAGTGTGGATGTCATCTTAGACTTATGAGTCTCGTGTTTCAAAACTTTTGCTACATTTGGGTCTTGTGAGGCCAGCAGATATGTATGCAGTCCCATGATAGCAGATTTATACATGTAATCAATTTCGAGGAGGACCATACATCCTTCAGAACAGGGAATATATAGCCTTAGTATACACTGATTTTTATAAATCATTTGATAAGCATGAAGTATCCTTCTTGTTTTTCTGTCCAACTGATCCATCACTTTTTATGTCCAGTCAATTACTCCAAAACTATAAATTAAGACAGGAAGAGTAAATTGGTTTATAGCTTGAATTTTGTTCCTAGATGGCAATGCTGTTTTCAGTATTAATTTCACTATTCTAAAATATCCCTTACTAAGTTTTATTTGCATTTGTTCATTTTTATGTTATTGACCCTTTATCAGTTCCTAATTTTTTATATACTCCCTCTTGCTCAAGTTATTTTATATCACATTCCTGTCCCAAACTGATGTTTTCTTGGTGCTGCAGCTTTCCCTGCTTTAAAGGCTGCTCTGTGCATTTATCAAGACCAAATGGCATTTGTATATCATCTGAAAAAGTTTTGACTACTTGCAGTTGTGCTTTCAGTTTCTCATCTAATGAACTATACAGTTTTAAATCATCTACAAACAGAAGATGAGAAGTCTTTACATTTTGTTGTTTTCTGGGAGCCAATTTGTAGCTATGACCTAATCTGTTAAGTAGACAGCTTAATGGGTTGAGGGCAAGACAAAAGAGTAGTCATGACAGAGAGTCACAGTGGAATATCCCCATTTGAATTTTTATCCCTGGAATAATAATTTGTCCTTTATTATGGCCTAACTGCAAAGTGGTTTGCCACTGTTTCATGGTTGCTGTAATGAAATTGATCAGTGTAGGGTGTATCTTATACATTTTAAGCACTCTTTTATGCATGAATGTGGGATACTGTCAAATGCTTTTTTGTAGTCTATCCATGTCATACTTAGATTCTTCCCCTGTTTATAGTTTTCCATTATGACTTTGTTTAACAACAAATGGTCTTTTGTTCCATGTGACATTCTTTTGTTACGCTTTTGTTCTATTGCTATGATTACATTTTCTTCTAAATGACTGTAAACTCTGTCGGCATCAGTTCCAAAGTATAGTTTATATGTCATCAGAAGGCAAGTTATAGCTGTTAGGATAGCCTGCAGATTCTCTGTTAAGTAAGAATATTGTTTTTCCTGTTGTTATCCAGGCTGGTGTCTGTTCAGGTTGCACATGTAAACAGGTCTTACTCATGTCTAAATCTTCATTTAAAGATGATAATACTTTTAGCTAGAAGTTAGGTACTGCATCTGAACCTGGGGTTTTCCACTTAGGAGCTTTTCTTAACTTTGTTTTAGTCACTCTGGGCATTACTTCATCCCATTTCATATCTTGCACATTTGAACTTCTTATTCTTTCTTTTACTTCTTTTATCCATTTAGCATCTTTGTTATGTTCCACAGGATGTTCATAAATATTTCTCCAAAATGTATCTGTTACTTTTTTTTTTGGTGGTGTTTCAATTCACTTTGTCTTGTTTCCCAATTCTCTATAAAACTTTTTTGGGTCATCAGTAAATTTATTTTGTACTTTTCCTTTATAACTATGTGCATATCTTCTAATTTATTATTTGAGATAGTGCATGATACATCCTGGTCTGTTCTGATACTGCACATTGCTTTTATCACATCTATCTTTCTGAGTAATTTTGTTGATCTGTTCCCTATTCTGTACTGTTCTAATAGTGATGCTTCTTGTCTTAATTATTTACTAGTTTTCCCTATTTGAAACTTCCATGATGGTATTCGATTTCTCCCCTTCCTTTCCCTTACTACCCTGTGTAGTAAGACTATATCTGTTTTTAATTTAGCTGCACAGTAATATATTCTGTTTACTTTTCTTATATCGTATGAATCTCTATGAACAGTCCTAATTATTGTGTTCATTTGTTTTAGCAAACTTCTAACTTTTTGGGTTTTATTGACTTTCTGTAGTCTATTTCTTTCATTGATCTTAATATGTCTGCCCAGCTCTATTAAATCAAGCAACTCTTTTTTTAGATCATTTTCTTCTAAACTGAGGGCACATTTTCGTAGTCTACATTTCCTGTAGGCATTCTACATAAAGTTCCAAAGCTTCTTGTGTCACATTCTCTTCAGTTTCTTCCTGAGTCATCCATTGCTCTTTTATATGGGAACTCACTGGCCTATCACTCAAGAACATTGACTGCATCAGAGTTGCCACAGTTTCCTGTTCCTTCCCTTGCTGTGCAACTCCAACTGAACATCTGTACTGTTTTCCTATGGAAGGCTCCAAAGTATCTTCATATGGCAAATGATCAGATGTTTCATATGCCACTGGTTTCTCCTTTATGAGAAGATTCATTGCTCTATCCTGCTGTGATGTTGTCAGAGATAGATTTTCTACACTAAATCCTTCAGTTTGTAGGTAATTCATAACCTCAGTTACTATTTATTTACATTCTCAATTACTAATCCTCTTTTCTACTTTTCCTCTTTGTTTTCCATGTATAGATGCCTTTCTTTGTATTTCTCTTCAAATATCTTTGGTGCTGTTCTTTTTTGCATTAATTAGTTTTAATTTCTCCTTTGCATAAATATTGCACCATATTAAATCTCTTTTTCTTTCTCTTGACCATATTTCTTCTTCAGATGTCTCCAGCTCCTTCTGTTTCTCCTTACTTGGGGAACTTGATCCTTCATGCTGTGATATAACCTGTGTTAGACTTTCTACTCTAAATCCTTCACTTCGCACGTATTTCATAACTTCATCTTCTGTTTTTTTAACTTCTACTTTACTAATCTTCTCTTGTACATCCCACTTTCTGATCTTATTTTTTCTATTGAAAAATTTTCCATATCTGGACACCTGTGCCTGTATTTCTCTTCGAATATCTTTGGGTCTGCATTTTGTATTTATTAATTTGCCTTTCTCCTTTACATAAATATTGAACCATAACAGATCTCTCTTTCTTTTCCATGTCCATATTTCTTTTTTCTACCTTTCAAAAGTATCTAGATTTTGTTCTTTATATTTTCACACTTCCTCAGTCTCCCCTTTTTCCAGATGGCCCAAGATTTCTTGGTTTATATAATGTTTTTAATAAGTCTGTTGTATTAATGAGCAGAGATTATTATTTGAAGCTTCTTGCAGTTTTTCTTATGTAAGTATTTTTTTCTTTCACTAATTTGTCTCTTAATCTTTTTGTATATCTTCTCTCTGGAGATTCTGGGATTCTTGCATAATAGTAACAATACATAATTTCCTTCTTATCCTCAATAGTCCACTCTATCATCTTTATGGCTCATTTTTGGTCTATCGGTTTTTGTGATTTTTTGTGGACTGCTACTTCCCTCTACAACAGGGGGAGGGCTATCACCCCATGGGCCTGGCCTAGCCCCATTGTTGGAAGTTTCTTGTCTTAAAGTTTCTATACTGCCATTTTTTCTAGCCTTGGCACCAGTGCACTAACAAGGATCAGGCACTTTTTTATCTTGGGTCTTGTGCACCTAACTATCTTGTTTATTGTTAACCTACTTCTGTCCATGATTTATGCTATATAAAATACAGTGTACTTATCAGTGTAGTCCTTGTGAGATTTTGTGAAAAACAGAGTCCACCTCATGAAGGTACTCAAAAAGACTTGAGGATGAATTAAAATCCAACAATAGTACTCTACTTTGCTTGCTGACTTATCATCTCTCCATTCAGACCTCCTCTCCATTCAGATCTTTTTTTTTTCTCTAAGTCTTTTGGGTTTTATATACTATGATGGGAATGAATTCCATTCCTATGTCAAAGTATGATTAAAGTACGTGAAATGAGCATTGTTTCAGTCTTTGGTGTTAGCAAAAAGTACTCATTGCAACATCTGCTATCTGCCTAGTAATAACTCCTTCTGCAATTTATACAGAGTTACATGTATTGGTAACATATATAAAAACCATTGTAATTGTAAATTCCTTTTTTATATGACCAGTTGCTCCTACTACTACTGCAATTATCTGGTATCCTTCTTCCAAACTGCCCTTATTTCAGCCTGCAAATCCTGGTATTTTATGTCTTTGTGTCTCTCCATAGGTAAGACACTATAGTGACTGGTTGTATCAATTTCAATTATCAATGCTTCTTTTGTCTTCTTTTCATGGACTACTATACCTTGTTTTCTCGCATCTATTTTTTAAACTGCTGGTAACTGGTTATCCCATGTGATATAAACTTCATCATTTTCTATAATCCTTTGTCGCTCATTTTTTCAGTGTTTGTCAGCAACTGCAATATTATAATATTTGCACAATCCCCAGTGCAACAGTCTTGTCACATTATTATGCTGTTCAATATACAGTCCTTATGTCACTATATTGCAACCAGCAACAAGATGTGCAACTGTTTCCAATTCTGTTTTACAATATCTACATTTGTCTGTTTCGCCCACATGTTCAATGGCCTCGGTAAACCAATGTGTACATAGTCCACTTTCTTGGGACGCCAATATTAATCTTTCATCTTTTGGTTGAAATTCACCTGTCCTTAACCATTCTTGCATTCGATCCTGATCAAAATGAGGTTGTTCGAAAAGAGTTTTCTATACTTCCAACTATACTTGTGCATTTTCCACATTTCTTGCCATCTCATCTGATCCTTCACCTTATATTCTCTCTCTTTTTTTTTTTTTGGCACATTCACTGGCTGCCTGATATTTATCTACTTCTTGTTTGATTTTCATTCCAACTTGACACCGATATGCTTCTGATAAACTAAGAAGGGAAATCATCTTAGACTTATTCTGCTCTTTTTTTTTAAACTTTCACTATGTTTGGGTCTTGTGAGGTCGCAGATATGTATGCAGTCCTACAATTGCAGATCTATATATGTAATCAGTTTTGAGGAGGCCCTTATCTCCTTCAGAATGGGGACTATATAGTCTTGATATGCGCTGACTTTTATAAATCTTTCAATAAGCATGAAGCATCCTTCTTGCTTACCTGTCCAACCTATCGAACACCTTTTGGTGCCACTTATCTTCTCTCCATTTGGACCCCACTCTCCATTTGGAGCTTTCTTTCTGTAGGACAACTTACACGTCTTCCAAACTAACATATATTCCTTAATTTTTATTCTAAGCATTCTAAGTAGGCTAATATCACATTTTACACCTAATGTTTCTATTTGTTCTATATTCATCTTCCTCTTTATTCTAAGCATTCTATGTAGGTTAATATCACATTTTATAACTAATGTTTCTATTTCTTCTACAGTAAACTGAATATTTCCTATTTAACTGTTATTTCTAAAACTTTACTTTATCCTTATTTATACTCCTATCAATATCCGTCAAATATTGATTACGTCATTTAATAGCTGCTTCCCTCCATTCTTTTTTTATCATTAAAACTATAAAAAAAGTCTTCCATAGTCCATTATCATGCTATTCTTAATGATGTATTTATGACAGCATTCATAATCAATGCAAATAAAATGCTACTCACTGGGCATCCCTGTCTTATGCCACTTCTTATCTCTGTTTCTTGATTTAACCAAAAATTCATCACTACTTTTCATACTCTGAAACCAATATTTTTTATTATTTTCTTTAAAACTTATCCACCAGAATGTACTCTCATACCTAATCTCATACCACATACCATACAACTCTCATACCTACATGATACACATACCATACCACTCTCATACCTTCATACCTATATGATATTTCCATAATTGCTTAACCCCTTTTCTACCTTCCTTATCTAAGTCTTTTTTCATTTAATTTTTTTTAATAGTGTTATGTATTTTTATATAATGGCCTCGTTCTTCAATTTCTCTCCAAATTGCCAAATGATCTGAAAATACTGGAACGTTTATTCCTTCTTGTGAAATTTTCAAACCTTCTGAAATAATAAAATAATCTATCTCAGTTCTTAAATTACTCCTTCTGTAATTAACATCAGCAAACTCTTTTCTTCTTCTTCTTCTTAGATTGCAAATAAAGTTCCCCACTAATATCATATTCATGTTCATACTTACATAACCTAAAATTCTTTTGAACACCCCTTTATTTCTTTTTGTAACATATGCATAAACTGCAATAATTCTATAAAACTGCTTTTCTACCTCACACGTACTAGTTGCTCTACCCAATATTACTAAAGCATAATCCAAAAATGTAATCAATGGAACTCATATGTTGTTCAAGCATTTAACAGAGAGACAAAAAAATTCTGCTTGCAATCTCTCTCTTTCCGGTAAAATTATTGTATCTTCATGAATAATAATATTCATATCAAGTGTTATGCACCATTCCAATGCACCTAATCTTTTTTAATATTCTTTATACAAATCACGTTCATTGCTACAATTCTCAGCTTTTTCTCTTATTGTATATTATTTATTTTCCCTTCCATACTTTAGCATTTTTATTTTCTTTTATACCAATATTCTTGAATTTGCATTTCCTAGCTTTTACCATTTTCTCAATAGACTTTATTCCTTCCCTTAACCACCCTCCAATTTATATCTGCTTCATCACTTGTTTCTATCATTTCTCCATACCCCTCTGTTTCCATCCTTTTATCTTTTGTTTTTCCATCTTCTCCTGTCTCTTTATTATCTATCATTATCTGCTCTTCATGCTCCTTTTCTTGATCTCCTTATATAAATTCCTCTTGTTCTAGCCTTAGTTTCTTCCTATAATTTTCACCCCTTTTTCCCCTTATCTTATGTATTTTCCTTACAATCCATCCAAAAATGCCCTATTCTTTTTCTTTATGCCCACTTTAGCACAAATATAACATTTTCTTTTGTGACAATTACTAACTGATCACTATTGTCACAATAGAAACATGTTTTTGGTTTCCCCAGTATTTCACAGTACCTTTGATTCCTTCTGCATTTATCAAACTTGAAATACCCATTTTGTTATTTTTTTTCATTTTCCATTTTTAATACAGCACCATATTCCCAACCCCCAGCCCATAAACCTCTATCATATTTTTTCATGTCCATTACATCTTTGCATACAGTCTTTAAATACTTCTTTTTCTACTTCAGTTTGAAACTGAACATACATGTTCTTTTCTTTTTTGTCTCTCTGTTAAATGCTTGAACAACATATGAGTTCCACGGATTGCATTTTTTCTTTCATTTATATTTTTTCCAAAAATTTCTCCATATACTGTCCTGATTCAAAAATAATGTCACAAAAGTGTCTTTATTAACATGAATAAATCTTCTTACCTCTTTAATCAAAATACCCAACAGTCATATTATATTATCCCAGATGTCATCCCTATCCAGTTCTTTCTCTCTCTCTCTTTTTTTTTTTTGCTGACTATTCTTACTAAGAATTTCTTTATCCTCTATTCTGTTGCCATTTCTTCTGTTCTTTCTCCTTCTTTCACTGTCTCCACATACAACTTCTCCTCTCTTCTTACTTCATCTACTTCTTCCTCTAGTATTATTTCCATAACATCTCACTACAAGACTGCTTTTTAACTTTCCAGCTCATTTTGGTTAATGAAATCATTTACATAAACCTCCTACAACACTCCCAATAGAAGGGATATAATGATACATCCAGACTGTGACTCACTTTCTTCTTCAAACATCTTTTCCTGAAACAAAAACTCTGAATCTTGTGAAGGCATGGCAACCATCACATTACTGTCCACGTGTGTCTCTCCCTCCTCATTCAACAACAGCATCTCCTTTACATTCTTGCATGCCCTTTCTCTTTCCCCTTCCTTCTTTTGCAAAGGTTCAACTCCCTTCACCCTAAACATTACCGCTGAACTATCCTTCACTCAAACTCCTTTTTTTCAAATAACTCCTCTGTACAGCATACATTTGCCATAGTCTTTCCTGCTTCTCCAAGCTGCCACTGCACCCAGACTGGAAGCAGAATGTCTCACAATAAACAGCATCTCCACTTGCCACAGAGTAGGGGAAGTTCCCTGATGTCCTGTACAAATGTCTTGTATTAGTATAAGTACTACCTTAGGTTCCCCCAAAAAAGGTCACTAGCTTTTTGGGACTAAACCTGGTCAACCAAAGCACAAATAAATAAAATAAAAAGTAATTCCACTACCTTCATGATCTGCTAAGAATTAACTTGTTCATTGAAATAACTGAATTGTTCTAAACACCTTACTTTCGGCAATGAGTTAAAATAAGAAATTGTCTTTTTTAAATTATTAGATTGCATGTAGAAAGTCTAAAGGGAGATTTACTTTGAAGTTGCCTCCATTAAAGGCTGCATAGTCAAACCACCAAGGTTTTACACCGAAATAAAGACGGTAACAACAACAGCAAAAGTACTGAATTTTTAAGCCAACAGCTATTAGAAATGAATGCTATGTTTCCACTATGAAGGGTGGCTGGTAATAATCTGTTAGACATCAGCATTTAAATATAGTTTAGTCATCATTTGGGTAGTGATTCCTTTTTTGATTAGGCAAGAGAGTACTTATTTTAATTATTTTATTTATTTTACATTTGTTTACCGGGATAGTCCAACTGGATACATGTCCATTTTCAGTGGAGACATGGGGAGAAAAGCTCCACATAGACAAAAACATACATTGATTATACAAGAAGTTACAAAAAAATGAATATATGAAAAAACAAAGATTATTTACATTATATACATTGGTTAGGAGTGTTCGCTAATAGGAACTTCACAATTCTCATGGACAGACACATTTACAAGTTAGATTGGCTACAGATCTTGTTGGCATAATTACATGTAATGATAATTACTGTTTATAACAATTAATATACTTGGTGTTGGTTATAACAACAGCAGTACTCCTGTCAGTGAGGATCCCATGCAAACAAGTCTAATCCATCTAATTTTTCTTCTATATATTTTATACAAATGAAGAAACATATTAGACAAATTAAAATATGCTTATAAATCACAAAAATCTGTGCTAGCAGTTAACAGACATAAGCTGCTGGGAAAAGACACATGTATCACTGAATAGAAATTAAAGACCAATAAAAACTGAATAGATTTATATAGGCTCTAACCCATGATATGTTTGCAAAACTGAAAAATGTATTCACTAAAATACTTGCAAACTTTTATTTTTATCAGGACATTATGGGAAGTAATGCAAATTTCTCCAGAAGAATAGAAATGTTTCAGACCTCTGGCTTATGAATCAGTGGTACACAGGTTTTTAATAAAGGACTAAGGCAAATAAGACAGATCATACTAGCTATATACATGTTTCAGCTTTTATTGGATTCAGCAATAAAAATTAAGACAATCTGATTTACTGTTTAATTGTAAAGTAGCGGTTTATATAAAAACAAAGGTGAGACAGACAGCATATCTAAACAATCCTACCTTGGGTTGTGATTTACTGTGGATCTGACTGGTAAGAGAAGTTTTATTTGAATCTATGTTTTGTTATCACTGTTTATCATTGTTTGTAGGTAGGAAGGAATATCTTGTTAACAAGGCTTACTTTGATTTATATTTTGTTGTTTTACCTTTAATTTCATGTTTGATTGTTAGAAAGGGATAGGTTTTAGACAGTCAAGCTCTAGCCACCCCAAGGTGCCTGGACAGCTATAAATTCAGACAGACTACAGAGAGGAAAATCCTGAGCATATCTAAACAATCCTACCTTGGTTTGTGATTTATTGATCTTTATTGTTAAAAAGAAGTGTGACTGCGAGCAATAGTATAAAGGAATTGCAACTTGTGTCTGGCTTGCAGAACTTGTATTGTCAGAACAACTTTACTGTACTTACTTCAGCATTTAGTTGTATATTGCTCATGTGAATTTTTGTCATATAAGTTGATTTAAGTTCTCTTTGAATTCTGTGGTTACTGATTTTGATTATTCTTTAGTCTTGCAATATTTTATTCCTTTGAAGCTTAATATGGATTCTTTAAATGAGTATGTAATTAACTATTTGCTAATGCACAAATATCTTACACAGTGTAATAAATGCTATGCATATTTAAAGGTAACAACTGCTGATCTGTGTTCCTTATGTCAAAAGATCTGTGTTCCTCATGTCAAAAGTTTGATGATTTGCTTACCATTGTTAGTAGTAAATCTAGATTTAATGATGATGATTGCACTTATGCAATTGACATGGCTTGGAAAACGGTCATTACATATATTAATGACTGGACTGGTAAGATTAAATAATGTTAGGCAAAAAAATAGAGCACATTTAGGAAATTATGTGTCGATTGTCTATAAAGATCATTCAACCCCTATGAAACAAGACAATGCCCCTGACAACTTTGGTATTCTAGATGCAAGTATTAAGCAATCTGAGGATCCATTTTTTTAGAAGGAAACAAAAAAAAAAAAGAAAGGAAGAAGTTCACAACAAATAACAAGGTAGAAAAATAAACTGGCTAATGACTGTAAAGTAAAGGGAATACTTATTAAAAAGGATACTGCTTTGTTATGTAACTCACAGGTTACAGGGAATGATAATATTTTTCCATCAGAAAACCTTTAGTCTACAGAAAAAGTCATGATTTTTCCAAAAGTGAAGGTAGAAAAAAGAGAAAAGGGGCAGGTGAAAAGGAAGAAATCAAAATTGAATGTGGAAGGATTGAAGAACATTACTGTAAGAAAAAAAGAAGAGAAAGACAGATGTTGAATACGTCTCAATCTGTGGATTTACAAAACCAGATGGATGAAAATGTAATACACAATGAAAACAGTGGGATTAAGACTAATGGTGATAAAGATCTATCCTTCATAACAACTGATAAAGCAGATATTACTGTATTAGAAGCTGAAGATTCTTCAGAGCTGGCAAGCAAAGATATTCTTGTAATTGGAGATTCAATTATTAGAGGAACTGATACTTATATTTGCAAATAAGATAATGAACATTGAATACTGCTATGCTTGCCAGGAGCAAAAATAGAAGATGTGACACAAGCCTTGGAATGTCTTAATGTAAGGAAGTATGGGTGATGTTATCTGCTAGGATTTCTGACTGTTAGTAGGGAACTGACAGTTCTCTTAGATAGTGTAGCTTGTACTGGTGTTAGGACATATTTTTCAAAAATCAGCTATAAAAAGGATAGTCAGGTCACTGTGAACGAAAATATTTTTTGGGTAAATACCAACTTGAAAAAAACTATCCTTTTTTTTAAAAAAAATGGAAATATGTAGATCATCCAAGCCGAGTTTGGGTGCACATGTTTGGACATGATGATATGCATTTGTCAAGATCAGGGAAGAGAATTTTTGCAATAGATATTTTGCAATATTTGACAAACACTAGGCAGGATTTTTTCCGGGTAAAAAATTTAACAGTTCACAGATAGCAACATTTGATGCATCTCTGATGTTTGTTAATGCTAGGAACATTAATAATAATGTTTTTTTTTAACTGGAAAATTTGCTACATTTCCTCAAGATTTATGTTGTTATGGTTTGTGAAACATGGGTAAAGAACAATGACTGAAAAGCAGCTCTTTCAGGGTATAAATGTTTTTACTGTAACAGACATTCTAACAAAAAATCAGGTGGAGGTGTTATGATAGGGATTAAAGATAGTTATGAGACCTGTGATTATTTCATGTTCAGTGATAACACCAATACTATAGACTTTGTAACTATGACAAAAAGACAACCTTGGGGCATATAATAATTATTGAAGTGTATACCACCAAAGTCGAGTGCAGATGACATATAGGAATTGTATATATTTCTTACATGAAACACAGTAGGGAAGAATAATACTAGCTGGGGACTTAAAATTACCAGAAAAAGACTGGAATAAAATTGATTCAACAATGTTAGTAAGAAAATTATTCACAGCAATATTGCTTCAGACTGTAAACAAACATACCAGGGAACATAACATACTAGACATTATTTATGTTCCTAAAGATATTACTGTTACTTTAAGTCAAGTTTTACCACTGTTGATGTGCAGTGATCATGGGGTTATAAAGGTTAACTTGTTGCTAGATAATTCTGCCAAACTGAAATCTAAACCAATGCACAGAAGGTTAATTACAGATTATATGAAAGCAAAACAGTCACTTTGTAAAAGATTGGTAGAGATGGGTGAAGGCTGCCAGCCTAGCCAGATAGAATTTTATACATAATTCTATAATTTGTAAATATTTTGAAATGTTGAAATGCAGGCTTGCTTCTTAAATGAAAAAATATGTTGTGAAAGGTTGAACTTAAAACAATGTGGCAACATTGCCATCTGCTGTAAAGAAAGCTAAGTCAAGCATTTCTTGTTGGTCCTTTGAAATTGAAATTATTTCATCACTGCCTTTGATGTTTTACAAATTGGTTCCAGTCCGGCTAGATGAAGGCTTCCTGACTATTGTTTTAAGGCTAAAGTTTATGACCAGAATTTACATATGGAATGTCGTTTATTGCTCTAAGTGTAAAAGACTGCAAATGCAGCTTCTGTCAGCCTGGGAACACCAGGAAAGTGTAAAAGATGATGTAATGTTTAGCAGGACTGCAGTTTCAATTTAAATAGTGAGAACCAGAGATTATTAAGCATTTTTGTCTAAATATCCAACTCACAGCACTCTGCCTTGCTCTATAAGTAAGTAATTTTAGAAGTGTGTTTTCTTTTAGGAATAACTAGAAATTAGAAAGATTAGACTGTATTTTTCTGTGATGTCAGAACTGTACTACTGATTTATTTTAAGTATTTCTGTGTGATCTCTGAACTTTTGACTAGCACTGTATATTGTCTTGTGGTTTTAATTATGTATTATTAAATATGTTAAAACCTTTAAACTGTGGCTGGTTTTGTGTAGAGATAGTTTAAGCTCTAGAGTACATTGCATATTTATAGAGTTTACTGTCCAGGTCACTCCAAATATGATTTGACTGTTTAGTCACATCTACCAATTGTATAATAATATTGCACATTAATAATTGGACACCCATTTAAGGGCCTTTGGGTAGCTGATAAATATTAGCTGGGTGATGGCAAGTGGTACTACCATATAGTCTGGGTAAAAAAGGCACAGCTGGAGAACCTGTGCCAGCCTTCCCCAGAAGTTTCTGTGTGGTTGTGTAAACTCTTATCTCAAAGTGTGTGTGTCAGCTACTTGGGCAGGGACATGAAGCAATGGTTGGACAGAGAGGGTGCTGGAGATTTTAGCTTGCCCAGCTGGGCGGAGA
The DNA here is from genome assembly GCF_019279795.1 of Protopterus annectens. Classification (NCBI taxonomy): domain Eukaryota; kingdom Metazoa; phylum Chordata; order Ceratodontiformes; family Protopteridae; genus Protopterus; species Protopterus annectens. The sequence goes on along the minus strand of NC_056745.1, from coordinate 1,528,206,503 downwards.
TTTGGACCCTATAGCTGTTCCAGTGGGGAGTCTTATTGGGGACCTGGGGAGCAAGGGAGTGACCAGCCCTGGACTGAATGTGATCTTTGTTTGCTCTTAAGGGAAATTGCACTTTATTGTGTGTACTTGTTATCCTTTTCTCTCATATGAGATGCCCTCTCTGGTGTTAGTGGTGAGGATTGAGGCTCCTTGATTGCTGGGTCAGGGCATGGGCATCACATATTAATTGGTGGCAGTGGTTGGGATATCCACCTCACATATTAATTGTTTGGCAGCGGTGAGATATCCACACCACATATTAATTAGTTGGCAAATATTAATTGGCTTGTAGTGGTGTGAGGGTAGAGTGAGTCATGTAGCTTGTGTACAGTGAGCTTTGAAGATGGTTTTGTACTCTAAAACAGCCACACAGTGACTACTCAGTGTTCAGATCACAATTGTTTTATTTCTTTTGTTGGCTTAATTAGTCAGGGTGAGCAGGTAGCATGTCAGCAGAGGAGTATGGAAAGCTGACAAGGATCCAGCTGGCAGAGATGTGCTAGGATAGGGGACTGGTGCATGGAAACCTGACAAAGGCAAATCTGATTGCAGCCTTGCTTACAGCTGCATCAGAAAACCGCAACCAGTAGGACAATCAGACTGGCAGTGGAGATATAATTCCCTCTGAGAACGGACAGCTCAACCTTTCTGCAGTGGACTTAAAAATCCAGCTGGAGCTAAAGAGACTTGAGTTGGAGGCCAGGCGTGTGGAATTAAAAGCAAATGAAAGACTGTGATATCTGCAGGCTGAGGAGAATGAGAAACTGTTATGTCTGCAAGCTGAAGAACAAGAGAAGCAGAGGAAGCATGTGAAGGAGATGCTGACTCTTCACCAGAGTTATGGAGGTAATGGGGAATGGAGTAACTGGACCCCAGAAGCACAAAAGGTCAGTAAATTTCTTCCGCAGTTTAAAGAGGGGGATACTTTTGATAGTTTCATTCATATGTTTGAGAGGGTATGTAAATAGTATGAAGTTGACCAAGGGCTCTGGGTATAGTTCCTGACTTGCTTACTCCATAGTAAAACTGTAACTGCATTAGCTAAAATGTCTGACGTTGCATGTTTTGATTATACTGCTGTAAAGAAATGTATTTTAGAACTGTTTAAGCTAACACCTGAAATGTATAGGAAAAAGTTTTGTGAGCATAGACACAAGGCAGATGAAAGTGTGTGTGAATATGTTGCTGAACTGAGCAATTATTTCCATAGGTGAGTGAGTGGATGTCAGGTTACCACTTTTGAAGGGCTGACAGACCTTTTGGTGAGGGAACAAGCCCTTAGCACTTTGCCGGAGGACATGAAGATCTGGTTAGCTGATAAACAATGTGCTACTTCAGATGAGTTGGGAAGGAGGGAGACCTATACCTGGCAAGCAGGGCAGCCCTACACAGGAAGAGGACCACTAGTACTGCTCATGGGTCTAAAGGAACCCATGGTGGGCAGCACAGACTGCCCCAACAGAATCTGCCAGTAGTAGGGAAGCCACTAGTCCAGGTACATGTCCAGGAGCTAGGGTTCAATGTTTTGAATGCAACCAGTGGGGCCATGTGGCATACAGGTGTCCACGGAGGCAAGGTGGGGAGAAAAGGTGAGGGAGCCAGTAAGTGGGTAAGACAAAATGCCAATGGTAGGTTGTCTTGAGACAACAGGGGTACTAACCTACCATCCTGCAGATGTCCTGAGAGGAAAGAATAAAGATGAGGCAGTACCATGTGCTTATGCAGTTACATGCAGTGAGGCTAGGAGGCAAGCATGTGGGTCTGGTAGCCTGGGTGAGACCTAGACAGACTGCATACTTGCAGCTAGGACTGGTGAGGTGTTTACTTCAGAGAGTGAGCTACGCTGCAGCAGTGAGACTGAAGGTGAACCACAGCTGCTTAGGAGTACTGATGTTTCCTTGGACAGAGTGACTGCAAAGGTAGAGGTGAGTAGTAGTACCCAGGCTGACAGTGAGGCAACACTGTCCGAGGATGCCAGACTTCCTGTGGAAGGGGAGCTGGGAAGGGTTACAAGGAGAGATTTGAGACAGGCTTAGCTCTCAGACCCTACATTGCAAGGCCTGAGGCAGGTAGATAGGGAGGACCCCTGATGGAGGGCTAGAAGGTGAGAGAGTACAACAGTTGGCAGTGCCTATAGCCTACCATCTAGCGCTTCTAGCCATAGCCCATGATATTCCCTTTGCAGGTCATATGGGCATAAAACATACAAAGAGGCATATTATGCAGAACTTCTATTGGCCTGGAATTTCCAGAGATGTAACAGGGTACTGCAGGACCTGTGAGCAGTGCAAAAAGGTAGGCAAGGCAGGAGACAAGGTGAGAACTCATTTGATGCCTTTGCCTGTGATTGATGAGCCATTTCAGAGGGTAGCTATGGATATTGTGGGTCCTCTGAGTACCCCAAGTTCCACAGTGAAAAAGTATATCCTAGTGGTAGTGGATTATGCTACACGATAACCTGAGGCAGGGGTTTTGTCCTCCATTGAGGCAGAGAAGGTAGCAAATGCTTTGTTAAAGATTTTCAGCAGGGTAGGTTTCCAAAAAGACATACTGACTGACCGAGGTGCTAATTTCATGTCAGACCTGCTGGCTTGTCTGTGGAAGTCCTGTGGGGTGAAGCACATGAAGACCACCATCTATTATTCCCAGGCTAATGGTCTTGTTGAGAGGTTAAACTCTACAATCAAGTCGATGCTACCGGCATTTGCAGATCAGTTTAAGAGGGAGTGGGACAAATATTTACCCCATCTGTTGTTTGCTTACAAAGAAGTTCCCCAGGAATCGACAGGGTTTTCACCCTTTGAGTTGCTGTATGGGCATAGGGTGAAGGGACCTCTAGATTTAATTCGAGATGAGTGGGAAGGTGAGTGTGAATCTCACAAGGAGTCTGCTATGGCTTATGTCCTAAACCTCAGAACAAGGCTCAGGGAACTCATGGGCTTGGCTCAGAGGAACCTGGCAGAAGCCCAACAACAGAAAAACGTGTGGTATGACAGGAATGGTAGAGCTAGGGAGTATGCTGTAGGGCAGCAGTTAATGGTTCTTATTCCTGTCAGACACAATATGCTGCAAGCAGCTTGGGAGGGTCCCTACAAGGTGGTTAGAAAGGTAAGTGATTTTAGCTACATGGTGGAACTGCTAGGCAGATGGCAGGGGCACATATTGTACCATGTTAACATGATGAAACCTTACCATGATAGGGAGGCCCTTGTGCTGAGCATTTGCAGTGGATTGCAGGAGGAATCTGAGGGAGATCTGGGAACTGAGCTCCTCAGTAAGGCTTGGGCTGACACCTCAGTGGAAGGGATAGCAATGTTCCAGCAGCTATCTCCTACCCAGGTTCAAGAAATCCGAACAGTTTAACAGGAATTTGGGGGCATGTTCACTGGGAAACCAGGGTGCACCCACCTAGTACAGCACCAGATGGATACAGGACCACAAAGGCCTATTAGGCAGGCCCCTTATAGGGTGCCTGAGAGAGTCAGACATTCCCTGAGGGAGGAGGTACAGGAGATGTTGTAAATAGGGGTGATTCAAGAGTCCAACAGTCCCTGGGCCTCCCCAGTGGTTCTGGTGCCAAAGAAGGATGGCAGCTCTAGATTCTGTGTGGACTACAGAAAATTAGTCACACTGAGACAGATGCTTACCCCATACCTAGGACAGATGAGGCCCTAGAGCAGCTGGGTGGGGCTAAGCATCTTACAACCATAACCATTGATCTTACCAAGGGTTACTGGCAGGTTTCCTTGACTCCCAGAACTAGAGAGAGGTCAGCCTTTGTGACTCCTTTTGGCTTGTATGAGTTCACAAAGATGCCCTTTGGGATAAAGAAAATCCCATCGACTTTCCTGAGGCTGGTAGATCATATCCTAGTAGGAGCTGGAGGGTTTGCCCTTGCTTACCTAGATGATATTGCCATATACAGCCATTCCTTGCCAGAGCACCTTCAGCATGTCAGGGAGGTGCTGGGCAGATTACAGAGGGCAGGGTTGACCCTTAAGCTGAGCAAATGTCAGGTGGGTATGGCAGAGGTCTCTTACCTAGGACATGGAGTGGGGAGTGGTAAGATAAGGCTAGAACCTGCCAAAGTGGAAGCCATTCAGGCATGGCCTGCACCTGTTACTAAAAAGCAGGTGAGGGCAATTTTAGGGACAGCAGGGTACTACAGAAAGTTTGTCTCCAGTTATAGTACCATAGCTGCTCCCCTCACAGACATGACAAGGAATAACAGGCCAGATAAGGTAGTGTGGACACCAGTATGTGAGCAGGCATTCCAGAAGTTTAAATAAGCTTTGGGAGGACCCCCTGTGTTAGCCAGTCCAGATTACAGCAAATAATTTGTTGTGCAGGTGGATGCTTTGAACCATGGGATGGTGGCTGTGCTTAGCCAGATTTCTTCAGAGGGGGAAGAGCACTCAGTGGTTTATCTCAGTCACAGGCACCAACCCAGGGAGGAATACTATGCAGCTGTATAAAAGGAATATCTAGCCATAGTGTGGGCATTGCAGAAACTTCAGCCTTATCTGTATGGAAGGAAATTCACTGTTATGACAGATCACAACCCCCCTGGGGAGTGGACATTCCCTGAGGGAGGAGGTACAGGAGATGTTGTAAATAGGGGTGATTCAAGAGTCCAACAGTCCCTGGGCCTCCCCAGTGGTTCTGGTGCCAAAGAAGGATGGCAGCTCTAGATTCTGTGTGGACTACAGAAAATTAGTCACACTGAGACAGATGCTTACCCCATACCTAGGACAGATGAGGCCCTAGAGCAGCTGGGTGGGGCTAAGCATCTTACAACCATAACCATTGATCTTACCAAGGGTTACTGGCAGGTTTCCTTGACTCCCAGAACTAGAGAGAGGTCAGCCTTTGTGACTCCTTTTGGCTTGTATGAGTTCACAAAGATGCCCTTTGGGATAAAGAAAATCCCATCGACTTTCCTGAGGCTGGTAGATCATATCCTAGTAGGAGCTGGAGGGTTTGCCCTTGCTTACCTAGATGATATTGCCATATTCAGCCATTCCTTGCCAGAGCACCTTCAGCATGTCAGGGAGGTGCTGGGCAGATTACAGAGGGCAGGGTTGACCCTTAAGCTGAGCAAATGTCAGGTGGGTATGGCAGAGGTCTCTTACCTAGGACATGGAGTGGGGAGTGGTAAGATAAGGCTAGAACCTGCCAAAGTGGAAGCCATTCAGGCATGGCCTGCACCTGTTACTAAAAAGCAGGTGAGGGCAATTTTAGGGACAGCAGGGTACTACAGAAAGTTTGTCTCCAGTTATAGTACCATAGCTGCTCCCCTCACAGACATGACAAGGAATAACAGGCCAGATAAGGTAGTGTGGACACCAGTATGTGAGCAGGCATTCCAGAAGCTTAAATAAGCTTTGGGAGGACCCCCTGTGTTAGCCAGTCCAGATTACAGCAAATAATTTGTTGTGCAGGTGGATGCTTTGAACCATGGGATGGTGGCTGTGCTTAGCCAGATTTCTTCAGAGGGGGAAGAGCACTCAGTGGTTTATCTCAGTCACAGGCACCAACCCAGGGAGGAATACTATGCAGCTGTATAAAAGGAATATCTAGCCATAGTGTGGGCATTGCAGAAACTTCAGCCTTATCTGTATGGAAGGAAATTCACTGTTATGACAGATCACAACCCCCTAATATGGTTAAATAGAGCCAGCCAGCAAAATGCCAAGTCGCTAAGATGGAGCCTGCGGTTGCAAGCATATGATATGTCAGTGCAGCACCATAGTGGGAGTAGCAATGCCAATGCAGATGGGCTCTCAAGACAGGAAATGGGGTAAGTATACTTAGATAGACCTAACCCTCTCAAGCGGCATTTCTCAAGGGTCACTTGAAAAACTAGCTTGAGTTCTACCGGGGGGGGGGTGAATGTGAAGACTGGTAGAGATAAGTGAAGGCTGCCAGCCTAGCCAGATAGAATTTTATACATAATTCTATCATTTGTAAATACTGTGAAATGTTGAAATGCAGGCTTGCTTCTTAAATGAAAGAATATGTCGTGAAAGTTGAACTTAAAACAATGTGGCAACATCGTCGTTTTCTGTAAAGTAAGCTAAGTCAAGCATTTCTTGTTGGTCCTTTGAAATTAAAATTATTTCAGCACTGCCTTTGATGTTTTAGAAGTCGGCTCCAGTCCAGATAGATGAAGGCTTCCTGCCTATTGTTTTAAGGCTAAAGTTAATGACCAGAATTTACATATGGAATGTCCTTTATTGCTCTAAGTGTAAAAGAATGTAAATGCAGTTTCTGTTTGCCTGGGAACATCAGGAAAGTGTAAAAGATGATGTAATGTTTAGCAGGACTGCAGTTTCAATTTAAACAGTGAGAACCAGAGATTATTAAACATTTTTTGTCTGACTGTCCAACTCACAGCACTCTGCCTTGCTCTATAAGTAAGTTATTTTAGAAGTGTGTTTTCTTTTAGGAACAACTAGAAATTAGAAAGATTATACTAAGTGTTTTTTCTGTGATGTCAGAACTGTACTACTGATTTATTTTAAGTATTTCTGTGTGATCTCTGAACTTTTGACTTGCACTGTATAGTAGAAAGTATTGTCTTGTGTTTTTAATTATTTATTATTAAATATTTTAAAACCTTTTAACTGTGGCTGGTTTTGTGTAGAGATAGTTTAAGCTCTAGAGTACATTGCATATTTATACAGTTTACTGTCCATGTTACCCCAAATAAGATTTGACTGTTTAGTCACATCTACCAATTGGATAATAATATTGCACAGTAATAATTAGACACCCTTTTAAGGGCCTTTGGATAGCTGATAAATATTAGCTGGGTGGTGGCAAGTGGTACTACTGTATGATCTAGGTAAAAGAGGCACAGCTGGAGAACCTCTCCAAGCCTTCCCCAGAAGCGTCTGTGTGGTTGTGTAAACTCTTATCTCAAAGTGTGTGTGTCAGCTACTTGGGCAGGGACACAAAGCACTGGTTGGACGGAGAGGGTGCTGGAGATTTTAGCTTGTCCAGCTAGGCTGAGATCTGGACCCTATATCTGTGCCAGTGGGGAGTCTTACTGGGAACCTGGGGAGCAAGGGTGCCAGCAGCCCCAGACTGACTGTGATCTCTGTGTGCTCTTAAGGGAAATTGCACTTTACTGTGTGTATTTGTTATCCTTTCCTCTCATATGAGATGCCCTCTCTGGTGTTAGTGGTGAGGATTGAGGCTCCTTGATTGCTGGGCCAGGGCACAGATGTCACAAGGTATACAGTGGAAAAACTGCAGAAGGAACGTGGAAAGTTTTGCAAGAGAAATTATTTGAGTGCAAAAAATCCAAAAAAATGTTTAACATCAGGATCTAGGCATGCAACATCTAGGGGATATATTTCCATAAGGACAAGGTATCTGATTAAGGTGAGAGACACAAAATATATACGAATGCGTCAAACTGCAACTTTGAAAACTGAAATAAACAAGCTGGACACAAAGATTAAGCATAGCATGAGATCAAGAAAAATTTGAAGAAAATGTATATAAATATAATGACCATAATAGGAAACCTTTTTATAGATACCTAAGATGTGGAAAGAGCATATGCTTGTATTGTGATTAGTACAAGAACTTTTATCATATAGCAGTTCTCTTGTACATTATTTTGCAATTGCGAGCAGTACTAGAGCTATAACATCAACCTGAAGAGTTATAACAATTTACTCTACTATACCATATATACATATGGGTCTACATGAAAACACCGACACGCCAAAACACTGATGACGAGAACACCGAGACCGGAAGATCAACAACTGACATAACTGACAGTTGAAAAGCCCAGTGCTGAGAACACTGGCATGTTAAGGTAAGTGTGCGATAGTAACGGACCTTAGGGTTAAGGTTTGGGTTAAGGTTAATGCATAGATAGTTGGGTATGTAAGGTTTAGTGTAGGTTTGTAAGGTTTTTGGTGTGCTTGTGTTGTGTGTGTTTTTTTTTTTTTTTCCGAAAAGGTATTTGCTTTGTTTTGTTGATTGTCAGGATTGTGGTTTGTCGGGCATGTGAAGTTTCATGCTTTTAAACTGTCGGTCATCTCAGTTGTCAATCTTCTGGTCTCGGTGTTCTCGTCATCAGTGTTTTGGCGTGTCGGTGTTTTCAAGTAGACCCATACATATATACTATACAAAACTGTAGATCTACCTAATTTGAATGTTATTTAGTAAAGTGTGCAATATCTATTATTACTTGCTTATGGTATGCATTCTGTAACATCAACTGTACCACACATATATGTCTTGTTTATAGTCTTCTACATATTTTGTAAAAATATTTAATAAAAAGAAATTTGATAAAAAAAAAAAAAAAAAAAAAAGATGCAGAAAGAGCAAAGACACACAAATTGATAAACTGTGCAGATTCTAAAATTTATTCTCAGGCACAACAGATTATAAACATATATACAAAATGTTATGCGAAACAGTTTGGCTCCGCAAAAGGGTGATAAGTTGTCCTAGTGACATCCAGATAACCGCAGATACTGCAATCAAATTAGATTATATTGAAAAAGAGCTGCACAAACGGGATCAAAACAAAGCACATAAAGGAGATAGAATTAGTTACAATGACCTGAGAACACTTCAGCAAGAACTTATGGTAACATTATTCACTAGTTCATATAAATATGGGAAGATTCCACAAGATTGGACACATGCGCTTATTAAACCTGCCTTTAAAGGAAAGGAGAGTAGAACAAACACAGAGTCATATAGAACCTTAAGTCTACTTTCATGTTGCGGAAAAATAATGGAGAGGGTAATATTGGATATGTTATTGTCAGAAGTGGTTAAGATGGGATTTAAAATCATATATCAGCATAAGTCTATTACCACCTGTAACATGATGTTCTATAACAATAAAATAACAGCTATGAATGAAAAATGATGCTGTGCTGTAATTTGTATAGATTTAATTTAAGCATTTGACAGGGTCATACAGAAAACACTGATTAATGACTAGGTATTAATGTACTCTTGATAAGATGGATGGCTTATGAATAGGAAATGGCAAGTATCATACAGCAAACAGACAGGTGAAATCCTTGGTTACAGTCAGGGTGTTCCACGGGACTCTGTCCTAGGCCCTTACTTGTTCAGATTGTATCTTTCAGATCAATCTTTTTCATCTGAGGTGTTCTACAGTCTCTAAGAAGACAACCTGAAATTGGGTAAACTGATTACAAGTGTTACAGATAAGGCATGTCTACAAAATAACTTCACTAAATTGGCCATTTGGGCACAGGAGAATAATATGCTGATAAATACATCAAAAAGTAAAAAAATACACTCCAACTCCATCTAGTACAAGAAACACAGTCAGACTGCAACCAAGCTGAAAAACAAAGACATATTAAGGTGGAATAAAAACTCTTTACTGGTGTTTTCCGGTACCTCAGCTCAACAGCCTTTCTAGGAAGTCATTTTTCCACCAAAAGACAAAACATATTTAAATACACATCAATTAGGTTTGATAAGAGTCATTCAATTATTCAATTATACAAGTGCCAAACAGTGAATACTGCTCATTAACCCTTCATTATCCTGTCCATCCAAATCTTAATGCATCAAAAACACATATATATAAATGAATGGACCATAGTGCATAGTGAACCATGCAAAAATGCACATCTTCTTAAACAACTTTTTACACCTTTTTAACATCTTTTTTAACAAATCCAAGTTGTGTGATGCATGATGTTAAATACATGTGAATATACACACATGATATGCCCAAAATAAAATAGCATATACACTTATCGCTTGCTACAATAGCAAGATACATAAAGAAATTTTGTGACCAAGTTGCACATAAATAACATACCTTGTGAGAGAAGAAAAAATTGAAAAAAGAGTGAAATCTCATGTTACATAAAAAAATCAAAAAACAAAAATGAGACCCTTGCAGTATTAAGATGAATAAACCTTCATTTATTAACAAATGTTGATATTAAATTCTTGATTTAATCCTCTGGGGAATGGTGTGCCATAATTAATACTGAATTTAGTCTCTAGTTTTAATAATTCAGTCAGAAAAACATCACCCTGTCTGTTGAATGGAGAATATATTCATATTTTCAATAATACCTGTGAAAAACACGCTTTGAGAGAGAAATTTTTGAAAGTAAAACAGAAGTTGTTGAAGAGAGATTATACTTCTCATGTTCTTAATAAAGCAGAAATGGCATTTGGGAATTCTGTTCCTTTTAAACATAGGTCAATTGGTAATGCTTCCTGTGTGTGGAGGGGCAATTTTGGTTCTGTATTTAATACAGATAGTGATGAAAAAATATTTTTTGTCACTAAATATTCCCCTTTTTCCAGAAGTCTGAGGATGGTTGTTGAGATGTTTTGGTCTATAATTGTGAATGAACCAACCCTAAAGAATCTATTTCCCAGGAGAATTACTTTTTCTTATAGTCGTTTTTCTAATTTGAAAGAATTGTTAAACATCCACAGAGTCAAGAGAAATCAGGGATTTAAGGGATGTTATTCATGTGGACATTGCAAAATCTGTAAGAGAGTCTGTCATTTAGATGGAACTCTCATAAATGGGAAAAAATATAAGGCTATGGAGTTACTTAATTGTAGGTCCTGTGGGGTGGTTTATATAATTGGTTGTGGATGTGACCCCATTAGATGGTACATTGGGCAAACTAAGAGAATGGTAAAAAAATCATGTGATGGAGCATCTGGGTGACACCAAACATGGCAGGATCGAAAACATTGTAGCTGAACATTTTCAGACAGTTCATGCTGGCTTTGATTCCAGTTTATATTTTAGTGTTCTTGCTAACCCATTCAACAGACAGGGTGATGTTTTTCTGACTGAATTATTAAAACTAGAGACTAAATTCATTATTAGTTATGGCAAACCATTCCCCAGAGGATTAAATCAAGAATTTAATACCAACATTTTTTAATAAATGAAGGTTTGTTTATCTTAATACTGCAAGAGTCTGATTTTTGTTTTATTTTTATGTAAGTGAGATTTCTCTCCTTTTTTCAAATGTTTCTTCTCTCACAAGGGATGTTATTTATGTGCAACGTGGTCACAACATTTCTTTATGTATCCTGCTATTCTAGCAAGCAATAAGTGTATATGTTATTTTATTTTGGGCATATCATGTGTGTATATTCACATGTATTTAACCTCATGTGTCACACGACTTGGATTTGTTAAAAAGATGTTAAAAGGATGTTAGAAAAGTGTAAAAGTTGTTTAAGAAGATGGTAACAAGATGCTCAATTTTGCATGGTTCACTATGCACTATGATTCATTTATATATATATATATATATATATATATATAAAGTGTTTTTATTGCATTAAGATTTGGATGGACAGGATAATGAAGGGTTAATGAGCAATATTCACTATTTGTCACTTTTATAATTGAATAATTAAATGAGTCTTATCAAGCCTAATCGATATATATTTAAATATGTTGTGTCTTTTGGTGTAAAAATGACTTTCTTGAAAGGCTGTTGAGCCGAGGTACCGGGAAACACTAGTAAAGAGTTTTCATTCCACCTTGATGTGTCTTCGTTTTTCAGCTTGGTTCCAGTCTGGGTGTGTTTCTTGAAATACATCAGAAACTAAGCATATGAGGTTTGGGTGACATAAATTGAAAAGTGAATATTTAATACAGCATGCAGTGATTGAAACTGTAAACTCATTTAAGGACCTAGGTATATGGGTAGATTCATCTATGAGTTTTTCTAATCATATGAACCAAATGGTTAATGATAGTTGTAGAACTATAGGTTGTATAAAAAGATCTATAATGTCTAGGAAATCAAAAATAATGAAGTCATTGTTTGTTAGTTACATTAGACCCAGGCTTGAGTATGGAATAACAATATGGAAACCGTATAAGAAAACACCATGAGTAAACTGGAAAGAGTACAGTTGAAATATACCAAGGGCATCCATGGATGTGAAAATTTAAATTATTATGCAAGACTAAAATATTTGAACTTGTACAGTATTTCTTATAAATATCTAAGTGGAGATCTTATTCAGGTGTAAAGGGCATTTAAAGACAACTACCTCTGGGAATGTTTGGGGTTATCAAAAAGTACTAGAAAATCATCTGACAACCTATATAGAAGATTCTACAGGAATGAGAAGTGTACTAATTGGTTCTCCGACAATAGAACAGCTGATGCATGGAGCAGACTACCAAATGTGATTAAAGCAATTCCTAATTTTAAGAACAGCCTGGACACTTATTACTGAAACAAGTGTTTTGGTATATAGGCAAGCTAGAAGGGCATCATTTTTAAAGGTTTATAGAATAGTACTAGGCTAACTGCCTTCATGGGCCATTTTAAGCCTAGCTAATTACCCCATTTGGGAATCAAACTCTGCAAGGCAAATACCTTAACCATTAGGCCAACCTGTGCTTGAAACATTTGTATGCATGTATGTATATTAGTAGATAACTGGAAGAAATGACTGACACAATAAAAAATGTTCAGTTTGCACGAAATAGGGTTAAATTATAAATAGAAAAAATGCCAGCAGAGTTTCCATATGATTGCTCTCTATCATTTTTTTACAGGTTGTTATATTTTCTAAACTTAGAGAAGTAACAATGTTAGCTATGGTGCAGTTCTACTAAAGTAGAAATGAAGGTTTTAGTTTTGCATCAAAGATGGGAGCTTCAGAAAGGGTACGCATTATTTTTGTGTATTTATATATTTCACCCACATGCCATTTGTTTTCATTGATAAAATAATCATGTGCATCAATCTGAAAATGATACCAGCAGCTGAATGTGTGTTAATGGTAGGGTGAAACTCAGCAGGTCTAAAACAAAATATATTTTCATCCTATTTCAGTTCTTTAGTTGTCTCAGATATGTAACACTGTGTGCTGTTTCACCTCTAAGACAGTTCTCCAGAAACTCCCACAGTCAAGAGTCTGCATCCTGATTACAAATGAATAAAAATGCTGTACTTGCATGTAAAATAATATCTTTAGAAGAAAAAAATGTAACTTTTATTTTATTATGGACGAAGTGATAAGTATAACACACATCACTAAACTATGTTTGGAAACTTCAAATCTACATATAACCCTTTAATGAAATATTGCTACAATTGTTACTTATATACAAAGTATAAATGTTTAAAAGTAAGTATACCAAGGACAAAGTATTTAGAGGATGAGGTCCTGCTACCACTGCACGCTGTTGCATTTTTCTTCACTGGGTCTACTAGACCCTTCTTAGTTTCTCTCAGGCTCTACCTGCCCAATGTAAGGAGGCTGAGGATGCTGGTGTATCAGTCATACAGTTGCTGTGGAGTTTGCCATAAGCCTTGCAAATTCTGCTGTGGCTGCCTTCAGGAGATGTAAACAGCATGTTGTTTTCAACAGGGAGCTCCCTGGGCTCTTCCTTCGGAGTCTTACTGACTCAATCCACCATGGGGATGGGTAAGCATTTCTCTTCCACCTCATATCTCCAGCACAGCACCAGTAGTCGAATGCTAGTCATCTCATGTGCAGTCAGGGCACTATACTTCTGCATTTTGTGACCAAGCAGGTTGCTCTTGTGTTGTTCATTATACAACAAAGGGAATGACCAGTGACGTGCAACTGAATATTTTCTTTTAATAAAATGTATTGCCTGTTTGGCATTTGCATCTTTATGGAGACAATGGCAGCCATATTACATGTGACTTCATTTTTTCTAGATCTTCAACCATTTTGTGTTTTAGTTGCTTTCTGAACTCAGCAACTTCCTGTTAGCTGCTTATTTTCCTCCCAATGACACTGTACAAATTCAAGACTTTCTTTTATTATAGAAGACATTGGCATCTTGCCTTTTAGAGTTTGTTGTGTTTGTAGTGGAAATTGTTGCTAGGATTTAAAAAGGCTTAGCCCCAGGGGCGGCTCGTGGCATCGGGCTGCCGGACTGCAGCCCCCTCAGCTACACAGCTGAGTTGTTTATTTAGTGTTTTATGTTAAAAAAATAAAATAAATCTGATTTTGTACTGTAAAAATACATAAATTTCGAGTTCGCGACTCGAAATTATGCGCATGCGCATTGCGCGCTTCAAACGCAACAGCGTTTTTTTTTTTTTTCTAAATTCTTCCCGGGTTGCTGCAATGTTTACATTGCAGCCCGGAGAAGCAAAGAAGGCATCATTCTGATGCCCAGAACTTCCCAGAAATCTATGCGGTTGACTCACAAACCGCATAGATATGGAAGGGGCTCGGACTGCGACGTCTGCAGGCACGTCATGACGTGCTTGCTGGGCAAATGCTGCTGATTGGTTCTCGCTCTCTTCCCGGGCTTTATGTGCTGGGAAAAGAGCGAGAATCATTCAGTCGGTTTTCGACATTGGTTGGAATTGGATTATTGATCATCTTTGTGTCTGTTAGCTTAGTTAAAACATTTTTAAATTTTTTTTGGCTCAAAACAGTTTAGTTTAGTTTATTATTTTATTTTATTAGATGACTAGTCTGTGGTGGACCGGGTGGAACCGTGGATTTTATTGCTGCTAGTGCCAGTGGAAATTCCAGGAATCATCAACGACAACAGGTGAGTTAATTTTTTATATATGATGAATTTTAGCAAAACAATACAGCTAGTGGAATGCATAGATCTGTAAAGATGAGAGCAAGGTCTGTTCATTGAAACTACTTTAAAGCTTACTGTGCTGAAACCTAAACTGGAGTACAGAGCCATTTAGCTGAGATTTACAAAGAAGACATCAGTGTAACAGGAAGAATCCAGGGGAGGCACACTACAAGAATACCAAGCTTAGGGAACTTCAGTTAGAAAGACACGCTACACATCTTAGACAATTTAACTTTAAGTTAGAGGCGAGTAAGAGCATAGTACACAGCAAAACATCATTAGGACAATCTAATTCTGAATTCCTTCAGCAGAAACCTGAATAGTTTGACTTTAACCAGTGAGAAGTAGTGACTTGTGTAAATAAGGCAGGCAGCTTAAATGGCTTCAGACTAGCAACAGACAGACATGTGTGGGAGAAAAATACAAAATCTATTGAAATGCGTGGGGGAAAATTGAAATTAAGTAATTGCATTGTTGCCAAATAACCATGCGAACACACTTATTATCAAAATGTTGTCTGACAAGTAACCAGGACTGGTTTTCTGTGTTAAACTTTGTGATTGTTGGGATAGGTTCAGGCTGCCCTACAGATCACAAGAGGATAAAGCAGGCATCAGGAAATGTATGAATGAGCTGCCTCCATGCAGTGGTAGTATTGTTGCCTCACAGCTATAGGTTTTCTGGTTTGATTCTTGGTTGGCGTGGCTTCTGTGTGGAGTCTGCATCTCCTCCCTGTGTTTGTGTGGATTTGCTCTGGTGCCCTGCCATTTTACAAAGACGTGTCTGCAGTATTAATCCCTGCGTCTCTGCTGAAAATTGTTTTTGTTCTGTCCGCAGTAAAATTGACTGGCATTTGAATTTCAGACTTCAGGTTTCTGAATGTTTAATCCCTTGCAGATTTGATGGTGCAGTGGTAGTATTGTTGCCTCACAGCTATAGGTTTTCTGGTTTGATTCTTGGTTGGGGTGGCTTCTGTGTGGAGTCTGCATCTCCTCCCTGTGTTTGTGTGGATTTACTCTGGTGCCCTGCCATTTTACAAAGACGTGTCTGCAGTATTAATCCCTGCGTCTCGGCTGAAAATTGTTTTTGTTCTGTCCGCAGTAAAATTGACCGGCATTTGAATTTCAGACTTCAGGTTTCTGAATGTTTAATTCCTTGCGGATTTGATGGTGCAGTGGTAGTATTATTGCCTCACAGCTATAGGTTTTCTGGTTTGATTCTTGGTTGGGGTGGCTCCTGTGTGGAGTCTGCATCTCCTCCCTGTGTTTGTGTGGATTTGCTCTGGTGCCCTGCCATTTTACAAAGATGTGTCTGCAGTATTAATCCCTGTGTCTCTGCTGAAAATTGTTTTTGTTCTGTCCGCAGTAAAATTAACCAGCATTTGAATTTCAAACTTCATGTTCTTCAGAATACATAGTAGCACAACCTTTTTTTCTAGCAATTTTCTAAGTTTATAAGATGAATATTTTAAATTTGTCCCTATTTTTGGTACTGTATTCCCCCATTATTGGCTTCGTCCAGGTTTTTGTGCTAAGGTTGACAGCTATGGCAAGAACTGAATTCACTGAATATGGACTGTAGAATTGTGCATATTTACTGATAATGGTGGACTGTAGAATTGTGCATATTTACTAATAATGGTGGACTGTGGAATTGTGCATATTTACTAATAATGGCGGACTGTAGAATTGTGTATATTTACTAATAATGGTGGACTGTGGAAGTCTGAGTAGACTTTTTTATGATAAATGTTCTCAACTGGGCAGTTTTGCCATTATGGGTGCATTTGTTTTGTTTCATTGCTTACTGGAAAAATGTTCAAAACAAATTTAAAACACCCTCTAACAAGTGTACTGTATTGTACAAGGAATATAATTTTAGTACAATGAGGAAGGTGTATCAAAGAGCACATGTATGTTTCATATGCAAGGGGCCTATGATTCGAAAACAGCCCAAAATTAATCTGCCACTGGCAAAATGTATTTTCTTTGAATGTGGGTTTCAATGCTGTTTCAATGAATGTGAGTTTCAATGGCAGAGAAGTTTTAATGCTAAGTTTTCATTGTGAGACTGCATTGCTTTGTTTAACAGACGACTTAATGTTTGTGCTGTAAATACAAAATAAAACTTTCAAATGAAGTCCAACTCATCATTGAAGTAAAGCAGTATGCACATTAGTGTTTATGGTAAATGGAGTGAAATAGCCAAGTAATGGTTCATTGGAATGGCTGCAGAGGCTCCATTCAACCATTATTTTGTCGGGGGGGGGGGCAGCAAACTCAGACAGGCCCAGCTGAACTATACCTCCCAAATGTCCAGATTTTCAAAGAATGAATAGATTTTTGCTTCTTATTTTTGGTTTGTTGTTCATAAAATTTGTAGTTTTAATTCCTAAATGATTTGCCAGAAGTCACTAAATAATAAGTTTCAGACTTCATAACCTTCATAAAAATGCATGTTAAAGTAAGGGCCGTTCTATCAACTGTCTCAATTTATACAAGAGCAATTTTTAGTACTGTTTATATGTGCCCCCAATATATTTGGCCTTGTTCAGATTTACTGCATTAACAGGTTGAGAGGTACATGCAAATTGCTTTATAGAATTAGGCATAGCCAACCTCTCAACTGTCCCCAATTTTTGGCTCAAAATGTTGCTCTTCCCCCTAATAATCCCTCCGCAAAATAGCAATTTTGGAAGAAAACATGGAGGGTTTACAATTAAGAAATAACTGTAATAATCAAAGTTATAGGTTACTTGAAATGCATGTAGATTCTTTTATTTTGTCAGCTGCTCAAGGTAGCAATACTAATATTAAAGTGTCCCTTCTTTGACAGGTAGCAGCTGTATTGTGTGTCTATTTTATATTTTTGCATCACATTTTTGGTCCATTTTTCATAAAATTGTGTTTTTGGCAAATTAGTGACAAATCACTAAAGACTGAAGTTAGAAAATGACAGACATTTGAGTTTCAGATTTTATACCCTTCAGAAAATTCATACTAATGCAAGACCTATTCTATTATCTTTCTAAGTTTATTAGAGCAATATTTAAAAATTGTCCTTATTGTTGTGCCTTTGTCCCACTTCTGTGTATGGCTTTGTCCAGATTTCTTCCTCTTGAGGTTGAGAGGTATGACAAATGTGTCAGGGCCATCACAGTCAGCCAGAGAGATTTCAAATTGTGACATGCTTGTTGCACCCCACTCCCCCATGTAGTGACTCTGGATGTGTCCAAGCAAGGCAAGGAGTAGTTATATCTACCTTGGATGGGGAGGACACACTGCATAAGTATTACAGTGGCTTTTCATCTGTCCTTGATTTTGCAGAATGGTCTGGTTTCTGTCATATTTTTGTACTGTTGATTTATGCTTATTATTACTCAGATTTATGCTTATTACTCAAAGTGCCTGTTGCTCTGTGTTTAAGTAGCAATGCTTTAATGACCATAAGGTAAGCTTGTCTGACATCGTAAGATGCAAGTAAGCTTTAATAAGCATACTGTTAAAGAATTGCCAACATTGAAAGCCTTTCTGTTGTTGCCATGCAGAGAATACTTGACAAGATAATGTATAAGCCTTGGGTATTAAAGGACAGGATTCCATTATTTAAAAAAGCTCATTACACTTGTTGGAGACTTCCAGTCATCTCTACAGACTTTACCCGTAAACTAAACAGAATGCCAATCATGTGTGGTCCATAACCTGTACAGTAATCCTTTAAGCAATGTATCTTGAGCTTGTTTCTTGTTTGCTTTTCATTTTTTACTTTTATCATGTTTTCCCCATGAAACAAGTTGTCAGGCAGCAGGTCTTTTTGGATAAGAAACATTTTTACAAGTGGGGGCATCACATAGATTTCTACTTTCAGCATGTTGCTTGGTACTTTAATAAAGCTGAATATATTATAATTAGAACTGCAGTGCAAGGAGAAGTGGTTTGAGTTGAGTGCTTCTGGTTTTTCTTATACTTGATTTTGACTGGCATTCCAGTAATGTATTTAAAAAGTAATTTATTTTTTCTTGCCTCACAACCTTTTGTTTCCATCTAGATATTAAGTAAGCTGTCATGCAGCCAATGCATTGAAACATTTTTATTCTTCTACACTTATTTTTGTCTTGATTGGACTTTCATAATGATGGTTTGCCACCCAGGGCAGCGTATTTAATTAAAGTTAGTTTTTTGTGGTTTTGTGCATAGCTCCTCCCCTTTATGGTTGACCACACCCCTTCCCTTTGACCCCACCCATTCAGCGTCTCCTGCAGCCCCCCTGTGATTTGAAGTCACCAGCTGCCACTGCTTAGCCCAATGTGGAAGCCTTACACTGACATTTTCCACACTGAGCTAATGTTTCATGATTCTGAGACTGTTGTACTACTGAGGACTTCCCTCACAGACACCTTTGT
Source organism: Protopterus annectens (assembly GCF_019279795.1). Lineage (NCBI taxonomy): Eukaryota > Metazoa > Chordata > Ceratodontiformes > Protopteridae > Protopterus > Protopterus annectens. Next base: position 1,528,187,451 of record NC_056745.1, on the reverse strand, counting down.
ACAGAGATCAGGCTCATAGATAAAGCTACATGTTAATACAGCAGCCTGGGCTCCTTCAGAAATGTTCACACATCCCACATTACTTTACAGAGTGATTCAGAGAATTACTTGGTGAAGTAAAATGTTATACTTGGAGGAAAATGCGAACACTGTCAAATGATGGTGATCATTCACTCCTATGGGAGTACTTGCAGTACAGATAAATGAAGTAAAGCCTTGGAGGTGGGGCTGGGGGGACACGTGTGTGCATGTATGCATGTGTATGTGTGTCTGTAAGGGCAAGAATAAAGCTAATTAAATGAGTGAGAGAGTGTGTGTATGAGTGCACATGTGTGTGTGTGTTTGTGTGTATGTATGCACGTATGTATGCAGGGTTCCTGTCAGAAGAGCGAACGCTTAAATTAGCGAACGCTCTTATATCGAACTTTAAAATTTGAAACCTGAAAATGTCGAAGGCATCGAACATCGTTTTTTTTTCCCAGGGAAAAAAAATCGATGGGCCGTTCTCTGAACTTTGCTGTTTTCTCCACTGTGGTGCGATCTCGGAGTTGGTATATTTAAGTTGGGTGTGTGTGTGTGGAGCACAGGATCTCACATTGGCGGGTTTGGGGGGGGGCACCCACTTTATTTTGCCTGTAAATTGTTTTTTTTTTTTTTTTTTGGCTCAGTGAATTTTTTTCATGGGAAAACAATTTGCTGGTCTGTTCCTTCAACATTTTAAGGTTTCATGTTTTTAAGTTCGATAGAAGAGTGTTCGCTGTTTTTAGTATCTGATCTTCTGATATCGACACTGTATGCATGCAGGGGAGAGGTTCTCATGTGATTCTGGGGATGATTGGAAGAACACTAATGTGGTCCTGTCTGACATCATAGTATTTGATTCAGAGATGTTGTAACAGACCACTAATCAGATGTTTGTCATTGTTGATCTACTACATCTTTGAAAATAAATTTCTGTCACATTAGTTGACCTACTTGCACTGGACAATTAGCATGCAAGTCTGTAAGCTTGAAAAATTTGTAAAAGCCTACAACTTGATTTCTGTGTATAAATGCTCACGAGTCACCCCACACCCTCAACCTTTGAGTCTTCAGCAAAAACCTATAGTTAAAAGTAACAAGATACATAGCAAAAATGCACCAAGGAATGGAGTTTTCCATAGGAATTTCAGTAGAGTTCAGTTCTGAATTTGATATCATCAAATTATTCACCTCCAGATGTAGAGTTTGGTAATGCCAAGTCTGTAGCTACAAAAATATTGTTTTCTATGGAGAAATATGCTGGGTCTACTTCAAAACAACAAATTCCCACTTACCCGAATCTGAAATGATCAAGGTGACATTATCGAATTTGCAGAACGCTGACACAACATATTACCAAAGTTTTTAACATGGAAAATGAACAGCTGGCCAAGAGAAAATAAAACCCATCATGTCAAACCCACCAAGGTGGGGGCTATGGCCCCCACAACCCCCATGTGGGGGGATGCATCCCCACCTCCACCAACTAAATATACCAACTCTGGGATTGCACAATGGTGGGGAAAAGGGCAAATTTCCCATTGTTGGCCAACTGTTCATTTTCCCTGTAAAAAACATTGGTAATGTGTGGTGCTGGTGTTTTGCAACTTTGGTGATGTTTCCTTGTTCATTTTAGACTGGTATAAGTGGCAATTCAATTCTTTCACATAGACCCGTAAAAGCCCAAATGTCAGCAACTCTGAAACTTCATTACAAAGATGTGTGGAAATTATAATGAGATACATGGCTACAAAATGCACCCCAGCACTGATAGTCTGTCATTTAAAATTTGCGGGCAATTTACTGCAGAATTTCACCTGTCCCCCTCAGCACAATACAGTTTATGGTTACAAAGATGGAAGTGACAAACATACAGATTTGTCTGAAGAAATATCTTTAGGACTTTTGACTCTAAGAAAAGCAGCTAAGTAAAGATATATTGCTGACTAGAGTTGTATAGTTCAGCCCAAGCAGAAGTTTTATAAGCAGCACTAATGGAAACCAAGAGTAATACAGCATGCCAGCTGATAACAATGAAATGGCAGTGAAATCTCATATTTATACCACTATTTAAAAGTTCCATCACCTATGACTTGGCAATTCTTTTGAGATCATATGCACACATTTATGGCAAAACCAGACTCAGAACACCCTGATTTCTTCCTTTTATTAACATTGTGAATATTACAAGAAAATGTAGAGGCAAAGACCCCTACAACACTTGTAGTTAGCATTTTCTATCTATCTGTGGTTGAGGACAGTTTGTAGTTGTACACCTGTATTGTGCTTCTTGTGATGGCTAACCTTACAATAAGGTACACGGCTTTGTAAATTGTGGGAATTGCGGCAGACTTCATTTGTCTCCTTACAGTGTACATGTCATGTTAGAGTTTTCCAGGAATGTATGGTGAGATATGCCACAATTCATATATACACCATATGCATTTTTAATCAGTTTTGTGAATACCATGCACAATCCAACATAATTACAAACAAAGGGGCAATACTCAATTTAAAACTGTGCATCTATTAAATGCAATAAAGCATATTCTGTGTCCTGATTCTACTGGACATGTTAAACTACTTTGTAGGGGTCATTTTACAACTTAATACCTGCCAGTGAATTTCCTTGTAGTCCTTATAGTAAAAAGACTGCAAGGAAGTTTGCAGGCTGGTCATAGAGAACTGTCTGATTATCTTCAGCAACCAACAGTTTGAGAAAGTGCTTGGCATGGGTCTTAGTTTTTATTTTAAAAAGCATAGAATATTAGAGACTGGCTGAAGACACAAAAAAATAAAGGTGATAATGGTTCACATTGTACCACATGTGCTCATGGCCCAACTAACCACAGGTCTAGTACTTACCTGTGTAACTCTGACTTTTTTGACAACCATGTACTGGGAAAAAGAGTTCTGATTAATGTGGGAGAGGATTGTTAACACTAGGTCAGGTCTTTATAGGGCCCAATGGAGATCTTACACAGGCATTCTATTGGGCAAAACTGTTAACAAGTTTAAGGAAAGAACAGCCCGCATCCTCTCAGACATCAGGCTTAAGGTTTTCAGAAACTCACAAATATGGCCACTTGGACCACCAAGGATTTTTCTTCAAATTATTGACTGATAAGAAATGGGGCCACTGGAGGGCAACAAAAATGCCACTCTTGAACAAATGGAACAAAATGGCAGAAGATATGCAAAGCACTGGGGCTCAGTTCTAGTTATTCCATAAAGGAGTTTCTAGTTTTGAGGAAGTTGTACCACAAACCATATTACTAAAACACTTTCATTATGTTTCTTCAGCATGTAACAAGTATTTTTATTTGTCAGCGCAACTTTCTCTGTACAAACAGATTTGCTTTTGTGATGACCAGTACATTAACAAAAGGAACATGCCCTAGCCTTCTATGTGTCCAGCATTCTCAAGGAGCACTTGAAGACTGTTCTTACTTACAATTTAAAATTACTTTTAAAGTTCCATAAAGCTGATAAGCCCCATAAAAGTAGGCACTGCATTTATCTAACACATTTAAGTGTTTTGGTATTGATTTTTAAGAATAAGGGTGATGTGCAGAGCTGTAGTAACTACAGAGGGATAAAACTGATCAGTCACAGCATGAAGTTATGGGAAAGAGTAGTGGAAGCTAGGTTAAGAAGGGAGGTGATGATTAGTGAGCAGCAGTATGGTTTCATGCCAGGAAAGAGCACTACAGATGTGATGTTTGCTCTGAGAGAGTTGATGGAGAAGTATAGAGAAGGTCAGAAGGAGTTGCATTGTGTTTTTGTGGACATAGAGAAAGCATATGACAGGGTGCCTAGAGAGGAGTAGTGGTATTGTATGAGGAAGTCGGGAGTGGCAGAGAAGTATGTAAGAGTGGTACAGGATATGTACAAGGGTAGTGTGACAGTGGTGAGATCTGCAGTAGAAGTGACAGATGTGTTTAAGGTGGAGGTGGGATTACATCAAGGATCAGCTCTGATCCCTTTCTTATTTGCACTGGTGATGGACAGGTTGACAGAAGAGATCAGACAGGAGACCCCGTGGACTATGATGTTTGCAGATGACATTGTGATATGTAGTGAGAGTAGGGAATAGGTTGAGGAGACCCTGGAGAGGTGGAAATATGTTCTAGAGAGGAGAGGAATGAAGGTCAGCTGGACTAAGATGTAATATATGTGTGTAAATGAAAGGGAGGGTAGAGGAATGGTGAGGATGCAGGGAGTAGAGCTGGCAAAGGTGGATGAGTTTAAATACTTGAGATCAACAGTTCACAGTAATGGTGAGTGTGGAAGAGAGGTGAAGAAGAGAATACAGGCAGAGTGGAATGGGTGGAGAAGAGTGCCAGGAGTGATTTGTGACAGACAAGTACAGTAAGAGTGAAAAGGAAGGTCTACAAAAGGGTAGTGAGACTAGCTATGTTATATGGGTTGAAGACAGTGGCATTGACAAAAAGGCAGGAGTCAGAGCTGGATGTGGCAGAGTTAAAGATGTTAAGATTTGCACTGGGTGTGACGAGGGTAGACAGGATTAGGAATAAGTATATTAGAGGGTCAGCCCAGTTTGGACAGCTTGGAGACAAAGCTAGAGAGGCGAGATTGTGTTGGTTTGGACATGCGCTGAGGAGGGATGCTGGGTATATTAGGAAAAGGATGCTAAGAATGAAGCTGCCAGGTAAGAGGAAAAGAGGAAGGCCTAAGATAAGGTTTATGGATGTGGTGAGAGAGGACATGCAGGTGGTTGGAGTGGCAGAGCAAGATGCAGAGGACAGGAAGAAATGGAAATAGGTGATCTGCTGTGGTGACCCCTAACCGGGAAAAGCCGAAAGAAGAAAAATAAGATTTAATAAACAATACTGAGATCCAGAGGATCTAAGTCAATAGAAGAGTTTAAGGCAAATAATGATGCAGACTATACTGTTCGACTAAAATAATAGACATGAAGAAGCCTCTACAGCGAAAGTGATTATAAAAGAAATATGTTATTTACTGGATTTTTGACTGGTATCCTGTATGAAAGGACATTTTAGGGTTTTCATTCCTTAGGTTGGGATCATGCTTAAAACAAAAATACTTAAATTTCAAAACAGAGGATTCACTGTAGAGGATCACTTTTTTGCTTGGTGAGCACTGAGTCCTGTTTGATAGGCAAATCAGGTAAAAAGGACACCGAGTTTTATTGGATGTGAAAAACAGGTGAAAAGGACACTAAGTCTTACTGGATATGCAAAAGAGGTGAACAAGACCTCCACCAACCATGAGTTGAATTGAAATGCAACAGACCTGGCACCTCCCCCTGTCTAAATGTTTAAGTACTATAAATACTAATAATTACTGGATGTTCACTAAAGAAGATTGGTCATACATCAGGATTTAATAAAGATGTTGTTGAATATGTTACTGGTGTAGTTCTGAATTATGAGGTCCTTGTACAACCTATTGTGTAGCATACAATTTAGACCTAGGCCATAGATCTAGGGGTGTGATCCAGAGTATCATCCTTTTTGGTTTTTGTTTAGTCCTGCACCCCTTCTAGGCTATAAGTTGGATATACAACATGGTGTTCGTACTACCTTCGGAATTTTGCGTTTACCTTTTTTCATTTTATGGAACTGTACTTTCCAGCTCCACTTTCTAGTTTTGTTAATGCTGATAAGCCAACAGAAATGTTAGCAACTTTTTTGGGAGACCAGTTTAATTGTGATGTATGTGGCATGGCAGGTTATTTTACTCTGGCAATTACTGATTACTAAACCGGTGTATTTTTTCATATTGCAATGTACTATTTTTATCACAGATTCTTGGCACATAATGCTAATTAATCCATGACCTTTGTAAAATATCTAGAGTAATTAAATTTGTGAATGTTTCTAAAGAAAACTGACCATATTCTGCAGGTAGCACACTCCATTTGCTCAACAAAATCAAGCTGCTGTGCTGTGATAGACTACAGATGCCCACTATAATTTTTCGGTCCTTCTCATTGCCTTTATCTTTAGAAATAAGTATGAGTCCACCTCAGAGTGCTGAATGATTATACGTCTCCAGGGAAAACTGAGCAGTACCTCCTCACACTTTTCTATTATGTTTGCTGATATCATTTCTTCCTTGCCTGAAGGACTACTTCTGAATGACTTTTGAAAACCTGCAAATATGAAAACAAGATTTTATCCATATTTTTGGCTTATAGCACACAGTGGACTAAAACTTATATGGATTCCTGCTGTTGTAACAATGAACTGCACACCAAGCCAACACAAGTATAGATCATGCAAGCATTTTATTTTCAGCATAGCTGATCAGCAATGCATTTTACAGTAACATTATAATGACTATCATTAAACAGCAGATTCATTGATTACATTAGCTAGATGGAGCCTTTTTAATGCTGGCAAAATTTAGCTACTACTGCTAGAAGACTAGACAAAATGAATGTTCTATAATTATTCGACCATTGACAAATTTGCAAACATGCACTTAAAAATAGAGATACACTTTCATTGCAGTGCCCTTCAGAGATGACAGACACATTTCTTCTATATTGTCCAATCATTCTTTATCAGTGCCATAAAATAAGCCGCAGTTATTTACCATGTATGTGCTACTACATTAAACAACATGTAACAGCACTTTACATTCCACTGAAAAAAATGTCACTGGAAAGAGGTTAATACACAAATGTGCAGTGACATACAATACATTATTAACAAGTAAGGCATACTTTTATAAATCCTTTCTGTAAAAGCAATGATCAATTCAAGCAGGACCAGTCACAGGTAAAATAGAGCCCTCAATGAAGGGTCCATTGCCTCCCCTGTTTCATGCACCCATGTTTTGATCTTCCTAGCATGGCTCGTACTCCTTACAGGTTCATAGGTGTGTACTAGCCTAATAGCCCTGGGGCCTTTGCAAGCCTAGCCATAGGATTACCCTGGCATTGGGCCACCTGACCTTAGTTCCCAGTGCCTCTATTGAGTGGAGCCACTGGAGTTATCCTCGGAGTTAATTTTCTATTTAAACGAAAAAACCACCACAGTCACCAAGCACAAATAAATCCGATTCAGGTAGTAAGGTGTGACAGTTTAATATTTCTCAAAACGCCAACAAAATAACACACATGAACCACACGTTTTCGTCTTCAACTTCTTCAGCAAAAACAGCCATATTTAAATACATTTGTTTTTATATGCATTTCAAACCACATCCACATTCAAAATACCCAATCATGGCCCAAGTTATTTAATTGGTACTTAAAGAAATATATGTGCATGTATATATTGCACTGTATAAACAAATAAAATCAAATTGCAAGGTGCATAAATGTATCCAACACGATCCATTAAACATATATTACTAAATAAATACAAATTCACTCAATGCAATTGTTAAAAATCAGTGTTTAAACCATTTTCTAAAATAAGTTGAATCAAAACCTTACAAAAACTACATAGTGTATAACCCATTAAAGTATAATATATAGCACCATCTAGTGGTGTTTACTAAAAACACTAATAACTTTTAAAATTTGTAAGATTTCTTAAAACACATAAAAACATTTTAAGGGATTCCTGGGATTTTTTGAGGAAAATAGGGCCATCTTTATACTCTGAAAACCTTGCATTTGGTACTATGGATGTAACAGATCTATTTGGTTGTATCCCACATGATGTGGGATTACATTGGTTTGAAGAAATGCTAATTGGCAGTAAGATGTTGACGCACACTGATTTTAGGAATACTCTCACCTTGATGGAAATTGTGTTAAAAAACAATTATATTTATTTCCAAGGCGAGTACTACAAGCAAGAAAAAGGTGTAGCTATGGGGGCACATTGTGCCCCAACTTATGCCAATATCATCATGGCATATTGGGAAGAACAATTTGTACTCAATTCGCCATTTTGTAAGCAATGGGTTCTGTATACTAGATTTCTTGATGACTTATGTTTTTTCTGGAACCAAGATGAATTTGTTAACCTTTTGGGTTACGTCAATAGTACCACTAGCTTTTTGAGGTTTACTCAAAATTTTGATTTTCACGAACTGAGATATTTAGATGTTTGTATTGGCAAAAATAATGGAAATTTTACATCATGTATACATAGAAAAAAAACTTTTTCCAACTCTTATTTGCATCACGCCAGTTGCCATCCCCCACATCAAAAGAAAGGGGTGGTGAAAGGGCAGCTTGTGCGTTTGAGCAGAATGACATCTGACAATGAAGCATTTTTACAAGAGGTCAATTATTTGAGGGAGTTATTTACTAGGAAAGTGTATTCACAAGAATTTTTCAATAATATTTTGGAAGAAGTGAATATTAAAAGGGATGATTCGTTTGCCCCCATATTAGGTAAGGACGTGACTTTTGAGTTAAAAAAGCAAGACAAACAATCTATCGATCAGCACAATGCAGGACACATTACTACTTTTAATGAACACTCAGTGCTCATAAGAAAGATATTCACTAGTGAGTGGAACAGCTTTTCAAAATTATCATATTTGGAGTATATTTTCGATAATAAATTGACTTACACTTTTCGTAAGGGAAGAAGTATCAAGAATATACTAGAAAATGGTTTTAACAACAATGTAAAGAACAAGAAAAACAAAGCAAAGAAGGGGCTATTTAAATGTGGTAGGTGTAGTTACTGCACATTTTTAATGTGTGGTGACTGCGTTTACTTGCAAGCGAGGGGTAAGACACTTTATTTAAATACCTTCGCTAATTGTGACACCAAAGGCATTATATATATTGCTATTTGTAAGAAATGTTCTTCATTTTATATTGGAAAAAGTGAAAGGAAGCTCAGGCAAAGAATTTATGAGCATTTATATGATGTTAGAGTCAAAAATGAGAAAAATGCATTATGCAAGCATTCTATGAAATGTGGAACTTTAGGCTATCAATTTTTTGTACTGGAGGTTGTTCCCACTAATCCTAGGGGGGGTATGTGGGAAACCCTGATTGAATATCGGGAGTTGTATTGGCAAATACTATTAGATGCAAGTAGAAATTTTGGGCTCAATGATATGGTGTCCTTAGCACCAGTGTTGAAATTAAGAGCTGTAAAGCTTTGACAGTATGTTTTTAATTCACATTGAGTGGCTTTGTTAAACTATTGTTAAAGTAATTCAACACTGTAGATGTTTTTACTTTACTTCAATTTTTATGTGTTTTAAGAAAACTTACAAATTTTAAAAGTTATTAGCGTTTTTAGTAAACATCACTAGGTGGTGCTATATATTATACTTTAATGGGTTTTACACTATGTAGTTTTTGTAAGGTTTTGATTCAACTTATATTAAAAAATGGTTTAAACACTGATTTTTAACAATTGCATTGAGTGAATTTGTATTTATTTAGTAATATATGTTTAATGGATAGTGTTGGATACATTTATGCACCTTGCGATTTGATTTTATTTGTTTATACAGTGCAATATATACATGCACATATATTTCTTTAAGTACCAATTAAGTAACTTGGGCCATGATTGGGTATTTTGAATGTGGATGTGGTTTGAAATGCATATAAAAACAAATGTATTTAAATGATGGCTGTTTTTGCTGAAGAAGTTGAAGACGAAAACGTGTGGTTCATGTGCGTTATTTTGTTGGCGTTTTGAGAAATATTAAACTGTCACACCTTACTACCTGAATCGGATTTATTTGTGCTTGGTGACTGTGGTGGTTTTTTTGTTTATTAGTCATTTTTTTCTACCGCTTGCTCAATGTTGGTTTACCAGTTAATTTTCTATTTCCCATCCACTCATCAAGATTTCTCTTGAAGAGGGTCAGCAAGGTGCTCTGCTTGACATGCATGGGAAGTCTATTCCATAGCATCATGGGCAACCTCTGGGTTATGACCCTGTCCCTCCAGTACATTCTGTTGATTGTGGTAATGAGGTTATGGTCTCTGGAGCATGTGGTGTGGAGGGATTGAAATTTCTTTAGATGTGGCATTTCTAACAGAGCTGGGTCAGACATGGCTTTGTAAATCAAGCAAATATTGCCTCTAAGTAGTCAATATGAGACAGAGAATAGTTGGAGTTTTTTAATCTGTCCATATAGGACAAGTGTTTAAGGCCTAGGATCCTCTTTGTGAGGTACTTTTGTGGCATCTCCAGTTGTTGCAGGTGACTAGTGAGGTACATGCCAAATGGGGCATTGTACTCGATCACTGGCCTAATGAGGGAAGAGTGGAGGGAGACAATGACCTCTTTCTTCCTGGTTGCAATAATCTGTGAACTTTGTCAGCCAGAGTCCCTTCATGTTTGCCTGGACTTCAGAGAAGTAGATACCAAACAGGAGAGGACCCAGGACAAACCCTGTGGCACTCCACTCGTGACTAGTCAGCAGTCTGACTTGGAGGCAGCTACTTTCTCACTGTGGGTTCTATCTGTGAGCCAGTTTGCAACTCACCTAGTTATATAGGGGTTGATGCCTAGCTTAGTGAGTTTTTCTATGATTCCTGAGTGGGGAATTGTATCAAATGCCTTGGCCAGATCAAGGTAGGCTGTATGAACCACCTTGCCTTCATCCACAGCTCTGGTGACTGACTCACAGAAGTCGACCAAGTTGAGCAGGAATGATCTACCCTTCACAAAACCAAACTGTGCGGGATCCAGAGTTTAGAGATTCCCTATATCCTTGTTTATTACGTCCATGATGCTGTGTTCCATAGCTTTGCATATCAGACTCATCAGGCTAATGGGTCGATAGTTCCCAGGGTCTGTAGTCGTTCCTCCTTTGTGGATTATGATGACTGTAGCAGTGCGCCATTTGGTAGGGACAAAGCCTGAGGTGAGGCTGTGATTGAACAGGGCACACAGGTGAGGTGCCAGTTCACTCTGTAGTTCATGTAGAACACAGCTTGGGATATTGTCAGGTCCCATAGAATCTGTACTTTTGGCCTTAGATAGTGCTGTTTTAACCTGTGCAGTAGTAATACTGGGTGCCTGGCAATCTACTGGTATTGTGATTGGTCCTTTGGGGGGTAAAGTTGGCACTGAATCTGTCGGCCAGTATATTGGCAATATCTGTTGGCTCGGTATAGGAGGTACCATTGTGCAGTAGCTCAGAGCAAATCTGGTTATTGCCATGGAGATTCTTTACATAACTATAGAAGGCCTTGTGGTTGTCTTTACTCTCTGCTGCAATTCTGTTTTCATAGCTAGCTTTAGAGGATATGATGAGGATCTCAACTTTTTGTTGAGGCTGATAAGGGAGGTTTTCCAGTCTTGGCACTTCACCTTATTCTGCAACAGTTTCCTCCTTCTGTTGTAGAGTTTGTTTATGGCAGGGGGCCACTGGATTGGCTTCCTTTTTTTGGAGGAGAAGGTCTTGGTTCTATTGGGTATGGTGAGATCCATGCATTTGTGTATGTGTTTGTACAGTGCATCGGTGTATGATTCTGCAGTCATGCAACTATTCTCCATTTGCATGGGTGCCGTGAAGTTAGCCACTTCTGCTTTTAGAAGCTCAAAATTAGCTTTGGAGAAGGTTTTCATGGTGGTTACCTTTGTGGGGGGGGGGGGTGTATTTCCAAGGTTATTAGTTTCTGGTCGGATCTAACCAGGGATGAGCTGACTATTGGTGTAGAGCAATGGTCACCCGTGTTAGTAATGACCAGGTCAAGGATGTTGCTACCTCTAGTGGGGATAAGAACGAGCTGGTCCAGGGCATTTGAATTAATGAACTCCAGGAAAGTGTTGGGCAAGTGTATTGGTACATGAGTAGTTTTCCCAGTTAACTGAGGGGTAGTTGAAGTCACCAAGTATGCAAGTGTTAGGTTGGACCCTAATATTCTCCAGGGTACTTAGAAATGTGGAGTGTGAGTCTTGGGACATGGTTGGGGACTTATACCAGGCTGTGACCTGAATTGCTGTCTTATCCAGTGTTAGCTGCACCTGAAGTATTTGGATGCATTATGTTGGGCTACCAGTCTGGAGGTGCGTGCATCCTTTATGAATATGGAAACACCACTGCCTTTAGAGCTTTGGTCCAAGTTCTGGGGCAGAAAGTTGTGGAAAGAGTTATAGCCTGGTAGTGTAGGGATACTTTCTGCTGTCTTGAACCAGGTCTCTGTTGCAGCACAAATGTCAATGTTCTCCAATTTAAGGAGTGCTTTGAGTGAGTGCATTTTGAGATTTAGATGTCTAGCATTGAGCAGCATGACCCTCAGATTGCATTTGTTTGTAGCTGTCATGGTGGTAATTTGTTCTTTGAAATACCACCTAAAAAAGGCACTATGGGGTGGCAAGAGCCTTGGCCAGTATTCGGAAGCCCTGGGTGACAGATGCATGCCATCTCTGGCAAAGCATTGAGGTCTGTCAATCATGTCATCCCAGGCAGACAAATACTGGATCCCCTTAGAGTGACACCAGAAACTTAGCCAATTGTTGAAATCAGTCATTTTCTGCTTGTATTCTGGTATAATTCTAGGTGATGGTAGGATGCTGCTCAGGGCTAGGGTCATACCCGCCTGGGCTACATAATCTGAGAGCTCCTCCATGTCTCTTTTCATGTAGTCCAGGGATGTATGTCTCTGGTCATTCACACGCACATGTACAATGACTGAGTCATGTTTGTACCTGTTGTTGAGGGACCTGAGTGTGGCGGATCCTGGCACCTGACAAGCAGCTGACTGTTACTTTATCCTTATTCAACCTAGTGAGTGGGACATCAATGTGCCTCACTATCGAGTTACCAATGACTAGTGTGTTGGGCATGCTGTTTTGCCCTAGGGACTTTGGTTGAGTGGCACACTGTTTAGGAGAGTTATGTGTCTCGTGATTAGTGTTGTGTTGTGGTGATTGAGTGCATTTCTGCCTTGAAGGTCACTGCTGTTTGGGTAGATTTTTATTGAGAGCCTCCGTGAAAGTGGGTGAGTGGTTTGTGTTTTTATGTGAAGACAGTGCTGGTGTCTGTTCTGGAGGGTGATGTGTTCCATGTGGTGTGGTGCAAGTGTTGACCTTCTCTTCTTGACCAGCTATTTCGGCCTTGGCTGGAGAGTGTGTGGCTTCCAATTTGGATATATAAGTGCATCTCTCACAAGTCTGAGTGCTGGGAGGTAAGAGGAGAGGATTGTTGGTGTACATGAGGCAGTTGCTACATTGCCTCAGTTTGCCCAAGTTCACCAGGTTAATAGGAGAAAGCACAGGGAACTGACCTTTAGACATGCCTGGAGAGGTGGGCATTAATAAGTACTAGAGCTGTTTCCTTGAAGAATGTTTAGTGCTGATAGCACTTTTGTGTACTACAATAATTGCTACAAGAAGTCTGGTAAAGTGCTATACTAATAAGATGTAAAAGTGCAGGAGAGGAGAGAAGTAGCAGAACTAAGGGAAAAATTGAAGACCAAACTTTGGCACCACTAAGAAGCTTACAAACAGTCCTGGATACAGCAAATCTGTATCTGGACTAAACTAGTTACAGGAAAGGTGGGAAACAAGCTCAAACACAGGCTTTTAAACCAGAATGTTGAAAGAGGTGGAAAAACTGCCCAAACAGCCAATAAACTACAATTTCTGGGCCAGAATCCACTCCTCTTGTGGTAGATAGGCTACCTAATGCTTACTACTCCGAGTGATAAGCTAGGTGGCTTCCCTCCAACACAGAAAGGCTTGGGGGTTTCAGAAGCTTACATACAGTCCTGGATACAGCAAATCTGTATCTTGACTAGACTAGTTACAGGAAAGGCGGGAAAAGCGCAAACTTCTCCAAGTAGTTTTCTAATATGTTTCCCAAACCACTTTATTTTGGTTTCCCTTAATCCATTATCCCTTCTTGCATACTGTTCTGTGCAACATAACTTCTCCCTGTATCACAGATAGTGAATTGCACCATATATCACTTATCATGAAGCCTACTGACCCTGAGGTCTGCATTATCTATTTCATACCCTGTTTTGGACAATAAGACCATTGACCCTGTCAGTGTCAATAATGCCAGTAAACCCATGTTTTCTATTACCTCAACTTGTCATGGACAGCAAGGCCAGTAACAGTTTTTTGGACAGTATGGTAAGTGATGGCATGTTCCAAATCACCTAACATCTTACCATGTCATGAGAGTAAGGGAAATTACCTTATTATGGACAGCATGGCTAGTGGACCTGTGGATGAAACCTAATTTCCAAGACTTGTACTCACAGTCTCAGTTTTTTTTATTCACTACCAACAGGTTATGGCATAGGTAAGGACAGAGGCATAAAATGACATGTAACCAAAGACCATTGTCAAAGAATGCTATGTCTGCCTCCCTGTTATAGATCACTTCAGTTTCCACACGATTGCTGTCACTCCTCCAATGTTTATGCATGCGGGGACAAAATGGAGGAGTATGATTTTTATATGTGGAATGGGTTTTAATAGGTATCAATACCCAGATAAACAATCCAGTAATGATGCATTTTCCCAATTATTAGTACTGTGTACATGAATCACATACATTATTCCATGCGTTATACCACAAAGAAGCAGCAACTATGGGGAAAGTATGAATGGCAGGAGATACAATACTGTGCTGCAATACCACATGAGGTTAGTGAGCTGATATTTATTAAGTTCTGAAAGAATGGACCAATAATAGCAGAGCCTTATAAACTGTATTAAAAAGTATTTAACTTTTAATGTTGATCACCCTCTGCATAGCAGCAAAGCCTGGCATACAGATGTATCAGGAAAGTCTTCATGAAATTATACACTGAATAATGTGGTTGTCCTTAAATCTACTTTTCCATAAAACTTCTCACATTTTGATGCACTTAGAAAAAAATGTTGAACATAACAAACCCCAAGTACATATGTTATCCACATGGGACTTTTCTGCTGTACATGTGAAAGTAGGCAGAAAACAAAATGAAATAAGTGAGTGCCATTATTACTGACATTATCCTCAACATCTATATTTGCCAAAAACAACAACAACATAAAAATCTAATTTGCTGAATAAGTATGCTAACAGCAGACTGGTGGAGTATTAGGTTGCATCGGGTCTTATATCAGATCATCAAAATGGCACATTATCGAATGCTGTAATGGCGAACTACAAAACCCGAACCATAACAATAGTGAAACCTCAAAAGAGCAAATTTTTTCCCTGGGAAAAAATTCACTGTTCTGAGTAACACACACACACCACAAGCACACTAAAAATCAGCAATCCACATACATAGATTTAAAAGTTACATCTAACCCTACAATACACTTCACATACACTACTATCTATCCAGTTACCTTAACCCAGACCCTAACCCTAAGGTCCGTCACTATCGCACACTCACCTCACCCGCGCCCTAATCCTAGCTCACTTTACCCACCCCTAACCCCAAATTCTCACTATCGCACACTCACCTCACCCGCACCCTAACCCTAACTCACTTAACCCATCCCTAACCCCAAATTCTCACTATCGCACACTCACCTCACCCGCGCCCTAACCCTAACTCACTTAACCTGCCACTAACCCCAAATTCTGTCACAATCGCACACTTACCTGACCCGCTCCCTAACCCTAACTCAGCCAACCCGCGCCCTAACCCAAACATCCACACAATCACACACTTACCTTAACCAAACCCGTAACTTTCCACCGCATAACTGAAAACAGTGAAGCCACAACAACGGCCAACCAAATTCTTTCCCTAGGAAAGAATTCAGTTTTGTGCAGCTTCGCTGTTTTCAGCATTCGTGATATTGAGTTCGATATTAGATCATTCGAAATTCTGCCATTTTGATGATCTGATATAGACTCGGTTGCATCATCTCCTATAGGAGATAAGAATCTGTCTCTATAAAGAGACATTTATTAAGCCCTACAGGACTATGGGTAATTTTGAAGAACTCATGTTTGCAGCTACATGGATGAATGGTGATATTTCAGATCAAATTGACAAACCTGGCATATGATTTGCATTGAAAAGTCTCACATTTGCAAATATGGAATGGAATTAAATGTACATTAGTTAAGAAGGGTTGTTGAGAAAACCTGCTTAATACTTCATGGAAATTTATAATCAGTCAGTGTTCTTTCATTCATGAAAATTAACTGACAGTTTGTGGTTGCAGTAAGTATAATATGATGGTTTTTAAATTCAGATAAAGTGCTGCAGATGACTATGACCTTCTTAAAGGGGAAGTGAAATGAGAGATGATAGACAGAAACATATGCATAGAGCAAATGAATGGCCTTTATAAAGGAAATCAGCTTGAAATTTAATATTGTTTATGCTCTATGTTAATGCATCCATATATGCAAACTATACTTTTCATTAAAATTGTTAGAAAGAGTCTGAAGCCTCTTAAGACTACTCTCCAAAATGTACTTACCCTCTACAACTTTAGATATAAGTAGGATGATAAATGTACTTACCCTCTACAACGTTAGATATAAGTAGGCTGATAAATGTACTTACCCTCTACAACTTTAGATATAAGTAGGCTGATAAATATACTTACCCTCTACAACTTTAGATACAAGTAGGCTGATAAATGTACCTACCATCTACAATTTTAGATATAAGTAGCCTGATAAATGTACTTACCCTCTACAAATTAAGATATAATTAGGCTGACAAGTTCTCGCTCTCTAAAACTTTAGATATACGTAGGCTGATAAATATGAAGTCAACTCCCCCATTGCAAATGGTATAAAGGAAAATATAGATTGCAAAGAAAGTAGATCTAGGGTAGGAATCCCAATGTGCAAGAATATAATTTTAATAGTCATACAACGTCTAAAAGGAGTCGATTCTCAAAAGCATTAACACTGTGGTAGAGTGACGTAATGTAAAATTATGCAGATAGGTCATTTTGAGGTTTTTAGAAAAGCGAGTGTAACTAACAGCAACCAGTTTGTTATTTAGTTGCTTTAACAACATAAAAGTGCTCTATGAATCACAAAACCATCTACAACTTCCCTCTGTGTACAAAACTACAGAACAAGAAGTGTGAAAAACAGAGTTTGAGCTGTTCTGACCATGACCACAGAAACCTATCATACCTGTAAAAGATAACTCTGAAATGAATGGCAACATGACTGTTGAATCATTAACCACATGATATGCCCAGTCTGAATAGACTGATGTTACCAACTCTAAAATGAATGACAACATGGCTGTTGAATCATTACTCAAACGATATGCCCGCAGTCTGAAAAGATTGATGTTACCATCTCTAAAATGAAAGGCAACATGACTGTTGGTTCATTACTCACACAATATGCCTGCAGTCTGAATAGACTGGTGTTACCAACTCTAAAATTAATGGCAGCATGACTGTTGATTCATTACTCACACGATATGCCCGCAGTCTGAATAGACTGATGTTACCAACTCTAAAATTAATGACAGCATCACTGTTGAATCATTACTCACACAATACGCCCACAGTCTGAATAGACTGATGCTACCAACTCTAAAATGAATGGCAACATGACTGTTGAATCATTACTCACACAATATACCCACAGTCTGAATAGACTGATGTTACCAACTTTAAAATGAATGACAACATGACTGTTGAATCATTACTCACATGATATGACCACAGTCTGAACTCTAAAATGCTTGGCAACATGACTGTTAAATCATTACTCACACGATATGACCGCAGTGTGAACAGACTGACGCTACCAACTCTAAAATGAATGACAACATGACTGTTGAATCAATGCTCACACGATATGCCCACATTCTGAAGAGACTGATGTTACCAACTCTAAAATGAATAGGAACATCACTGTTGAATAATTACTCATACGATATGCTCACAGTCTGAATAGACTGATGTTACCAACTCTAAAATGAATGGCAACATGACTGTTGAATCATTACTCACACGATATGCCCACAGTCTGAATAGACTGATGTTACCAACTCTAAAATGAATGGCAACATCACTGTTGAATCATTACTCACACGATACGCCCACAGTCTGAATAGTCTGATGTTACCAACTCTAAAATGAATGACAACGTGACTGTTGAATCATTACTCACACAATATGCCCACAGTCAGAATAGACTGATGCTACCAACTCTAAAATGAATGACAACATGACTGTTGAATCATTACTCACACGATACGCCCACAGTCTGAATAGACTGATGCTACCAACTCTAAAATGAATGACAACGTGACTGTTGAATAATTACTCACATGATATGACCACAGTCTGAATAGACTGATGCTACCAACTCTAAAATGAATGACAACATGACTGTTGAATCATTACTCACACGACACGCCCACAGTCTGAATAGACTGATGTTGCCAAATGCAAGCACTAAGCAGTAACTCTTCTGTGGATGTGTGCAGTTGCACATCAGTGAGGAGACAACTATTCAAAAACAAAAAGTGTACATATTATTACCCTCTAATGTATTTATATCTATGGCAAGTAAGGATTTATTCCATCATGAAATAACAACTTTAAGTAAACTAAGGATATATTGTATCATATAGTAAGACATTACTAGATAGGGTCATTCTACTGACTACCATAATAAAACAATACAATTTCAGTTCATTTAGGTTTTTCATCTAACCGCCTTCGTAACATGCAACCAACTTAAGCACAAAATCCTATATGACGATTAGAAAAATTGTGCTACTGTATGCTCCAAAGCAAATTTCAACTCTTCATGTTAAATTGTATAAAACCTATCAAACAAGGAGTAGCACAACTTAGCAATATGTCTTCACACATGAAATCTAGGTGAAGAAGCAAAATAAAATCAAACCTATAGTCAGCATACTCAACTTAACCATGAAAGTGCATGGCAGAAACTGGAGAGAAATGGCTAAGCATTCTCATTTTATGCCCAAATGAATTTGTCCTGGCAGTGGAGGTCTCCTGGGTAAGTGGATCAGATGCAATTGCTTCAGCCTTCTCCAATGTCAAACTTACCTTACCATATGAGGTCAGGATATAATAGCCTTTAAATCAAAAACCATGGCACCCAAAACTCACGTTCCAGTGACTAACCACCTATGAACAGAATCAAATAGGACCACAGAATAGCTGATAATAGCTCTCTACACTTAAAATTGAAGTTTAATATTTTGTAACAGAAAATATTTTAATCTTTTTAATCTGCTGAAATTGCTGTCAATAGGGCTGAAATAATCATTGATTTGAGTGGTCAAAGTCACTTAACCTTTGATGGTGATTTATTACTGTTTTATTAAAAAGAATGTGATATGTAAGAGTAGTTGGAACTGAAGGCAGCTATTTTCATGGCTTAGCAGAAGTGAAAGAAATGCCTTATTGACTCAAACATGTACTTGACAGAAAAAGATAAATCCTGCAGTGGCTACCTTGAAGAAGGTTTTGAGTGAAAAAGAGTAAAGCCAGATCTATTCTACTAGTCTAGTAATGACTATTCTAGTAATCAGTGTGCAGTCAAGAGTACATACTATGAATGCTTTTAGGTTTTAATGCTGAATATATGAAACATCCCTTAAATGTGGAACACTCAAGTCTTTGTAGCCCAATAATGAACTCTTCTTGCTAATATTATTTATTTAATTAATTAATAATTTGTTCCAGGTCGGACTTTCCCGGTAAATAAATGTTAAATAAAATACAAATAAATTATGATTTCTTCACATTTTCTTGACCTCATTAGACCTAGGAAGCAAAAAATATTTTTAGAGGAGGTACTGGAAAAGAATATGAAAAATAACATAAAAAAACATAAATGCACATCCAGGTATAATACCAAAAGTCAGGTCATACTCAGCTGAAGTACTATTAATAATTAATGCCACCAGACCTAATTTGCCAGAGCAAAATTTGGCTTTGCTATTTTTTTCAAAAAATGTTACCAATCAGTCTTGTTGATAATGTTGAACATATGATAAGCTAAGGTCTGCAGTGATAAGCAGAAAATGTCTACATAATGACCAGGGAAAAGACGGGTCTGAGGATACTGTTTGACATGCTGTTATTGCAATAATGCACAATGTTTTATACCATGCTGTATGTCACTAGCTATACCTTGCATTGTTATAGCTGAATGTCATGTATTGTTTGTGAGATCAGCTGGGATTCAGTGAACTATGCTCAAATGCTAGGACAAAATGCAGTGGCGGTACATTATCAAGTCTCCTGCCAATACATGAAATCAGGAGGCAACAACACTGATGACTGCAGATGCTATGTAGAAATCTACAAATAATGCTTTTATATACCAGCTGTTACTCAACTAAGCTTGGAACTCCGCTGTATCTCAAGGATCTACTACATCTCAGTTATCTGCAAGTCTGGGTATGATTTGAGCATTTGTTGGGTTACTATAAGCATATATCATGAATATATCATATTTATTTTATAACATAGTCTTCTATTTTCAGTAATACTGCATAGGTTCATAGGTACATAGGTAGGTACTAGGCTATCAGGCCTGGGGCCTATATAAGCCTAGCCAAAAAGGTTCCCTGGCTTTCGCCACCCAAGAAGATTATTTTCCTGTGCCCCTGTCAAGCAGTGCTGCAGAAGTGATCCCTAGGGTGAAGATTCTATTTCCCAAACAATCATCAAGATTTTTCTTAAAGAGGGCCAATGGGAAGCTTTGCTTGACATGAATGGGTACTTTGTTCCAGAGTATGGGAAGTCTCTGGGACAGGAGTCTATCTTTCCAGCATGTTCTGTTTATTGTGGTGACAAGGTTTAGGACTCTGGAGCATGTGGTTTGGAGAGATTGGGGATTTCTTTAAGTGTAGCATGTCCAACAGCTCTGGGTTTGACATAGCTTTGTATGTTAGGCATAGATTATCTCTGAGTAAGCGATATGCGATGGAGTAGAGCTGGAGTTTTTTGAGATGGTCTGCATATGGCATCTGTTTGAGGCCGGTAATCCTCTTAGTGAGGTATTTCTGTGGCCTTTCCAATTGCTGTAGGTGTCTTATGAGATACATGCCAAATGGGGCATTGTACTCTATAGTGGGTCTGATGAGGGATGAGTAGAGCGGAACAATGACCTCCTTTGTTCTAGAGGAGAACCCTTTTGTGATGTGTGCCACATAGAAAGATTTCCTGACTACTGTGGCGATGTGGTTATCAAAGGAGAGACTACTGCCCACCTGTGTCCTGAGGTCTATTATCACACTTTCAGTGTTTAGTGAGCTACTGCCTATGTGGTAGTTCATAGGTAATTCATTTTTCCCAAAGGAGATGACAATGCACTTCCTGGCATTGAGCTTGAGGCCATGACTTTGACACCAAGCATCTGTTTCTGTGAGGCCCTTTTGTAGAATGTCTACACCATTAGGTGATTCTATTATGGTTCCAAGTTTGCGGTCATCTGCGAACTTTGTTAGCCAAAGACCTTCTGTGTTGTCCTGCACTTCAGAGAGGTAGATGCCAAACAAGAGAGGATCGAGGACCAAACCCTGTGGTACTCCACTCCTCACTGGTCTGAAGTCGGACTTGGAGTCAGCTTCTTTTACTGTGTTGGTTCTGTCAGTGAGCCAGTTGGCCACCCATCTTGTGACACAGTGATTTATGCCCAGTTTGGTTAGTTTATGTATAATTCCAGAGTGTGGGGATGGTACCAAAAGCCTTGGTGAGGTCAAGATAGGCTGTGTGCACAATCTTGCCCTCATTTACGGCTCTAGTGACTGCTTCATAGAAGTCAATCAGGTTTAGTATACATGATCTACCTTTTACAAACCCAAACTAAGTGGGGTCCAGGGTTTGGTGGTTACCTATGTCTTTGTTTATAAGCTCTAAGATGATATGTTCCATGGCCTTGCAGACCAGGCTCGTCAGGCTAATGGCGTGGTAGCTTCTGGGGTCTGTGGTGGCACCCCCTTTGTGGAGTGGGATAACTGTCACTGTGCAGCATTCAGTAGGCACATAGCCTGAGGTGAGGCTATGATTTTCACTCAGCTTAACAATTTGATCTTAACTACAAATCTACCTGTAAGAGAAAAAAAGCAGCACCACCAGGTAAAGCACTCAATTTAAATAAATTGTGTCAAGCAGAAAGAAATGAGTGCACCATAGACTGTAGCATCAGTTTCAATAAAATCCAATGAGGTCTTCCTTTGAAACAAAACTCACGTTTAATGTTGAAAACAAACGAACAAACAAACTGCAGCAAGGTGTAAGCGCTTTCGCGTTGTCATATATGATGAAGCGTTATATGACAACGCGAAAGCGCTTACACCTTGCTGCAGTTTGTTTGTTCGTTTGTTTTCAACATTAAACGTGAGTTTTGTTTCAAAGGAAGACCTCATTGGATTTTATTGAAGCTGATGCTACAGTCTATGGTGCACTCATTTCTTTCTGCTTGACACAAATCTACCTGTATGTACATCAGAGATAATGCAACTGCATCCAAACTATGTGTACCTACTCTGTGTAGATAACATTCAGTACAACATAATGCGGTACTAGGATTAAGTTTGTTGCAGTCTTGTACAACTTGCATACTTGTCCTCCATTTCATGGCAATGTTTCACTGATAGCATATTCTATTTTATAAACTTAATTTCTAAATACTAAGTTTGCAGAAATGACCACACTTGCATTTACTTTTTCTTCTATTTTCATTATTTCAACTTTTATTTCCTGTACAAACTATCATTTCTGTTGTTGTCTTGGGGCTTCCCTCCCTGGAACTTTTCTGAAAATGGGCTATGCACAGAAGTGCAATTCCATTCAATAAATGCAGACAAATAATATGCACTTGTCATAAAACATAGAACAGAAAGTGACAATGACAACAGTTAGTGTTTACTTTTTACCAAACAAACAAAAATTATTCTTTAACCACAGAAGGCCTGTGCCTGTGTGTATGATTATATGACATATTGCTATGACACTCAATTTAAAAGATCTAAGCAGAGTGATAATAGGATGTGAATAGCTCAAGTTTGTGTATGATACTGCAGAACTGCATTACACCACACTCTGTTAATATCTACCCCGAAGTATCACTATTCAAAAGAAAACAAGAAATAAATCTGCATTATCCATTGAGGAAGAGATCGATGTAAAAGGGACTTCAGAAAATGTCAACTTACTGAACTGCATTTATAGCTAGGAAGAAATAGCTGTTAATAATGTCACAAAACCCTATGTTGTTGATCCAGAGTGAGAGTTCCTTTGAAGGTATGTACTCTACGGTTCTTATCACGTTGTCGAACTTTTAAAAGTTCGAACGTCATATAGTCGACACCATATGATAGAACTTTTAAAAGTTCGAACGTTTCAACGGAGATCCTTGTACAGTACGGAAATGGAAGTTTTCCATTGTCTACACTGTAGTGCGATCTCAGAGTTGGTATATTTAAAGAGTGGAGGGTGTGGGGGATGCAGGGGGGGGCTCACCCCCCCTACTTAAGCTATCAGGTAGCTTTTTTTCTGGGTTTTTTTTTTTTTTTTTGGATTTTCAAACTTTTAAGAGTTTGAACATATGGTCTTGGCCATATGGTGTTCAAACTTTTATTTTATTTATTTATTTTATTTTACATTTGTTGACCAGGATAGTCCGACTGGATTCATGTCCATTTTCAGCGAAGGCCCGGGAAGAAATGCTCCAAGGCACCAGCAGATCAGATTACTTAATACCATTTATACACTGGTTACATACTTAAATAGCAAGTTACAATTCCAAAGTTTGAGAAAATCCAGGTGTAAGACCAGGACATGTAACACAACTAAGCTAAATTACAGTTTTTTAACATCATACTAGAAGAGAGTTAGTCAGATTTGATACATTGACATAGCCAATATAGTTTCAAATACTGTTCAAGTCATTTAGTAAATTGACTCAGGGTGCTATGTAGGGTAATATCAGCTGGGGGGGAATTCCCGGTTCTACCTACAGAGTTGACAAACAGAGAGTCTCCAGCTGAGTTATTAGTTTTGACAGTTTGAACTAGCAATCTACTGGAAAAATTGAAGAGGTCTAGGATTATTATAGGGTGTAATAATGTTTTTAAGTGCAGCAGTATTGTCCGGATTGTTAAGAACTTTATATGCCACAATACGTTGGTTATACTGGATCAAAATGGGAGGTCTAGCCACCCAAGTTCATTTAGATTGATACAATGGTGTGTCCTAAAGGGCAGACCAGTGGCAAATCTGGCAATGTGACTGTAGCTGGTAGAGAGTTTGTTAAAAACAGACTTGTTTAAGACTTGTTTAAGTTAGTGAGTAAAGGGGATGCATAGAGAAAAGCTGAGAGTTTTGGGGCAATTCTAGCCAGTGGGGATAGGAAGGATTTAATCTTGTAAAGTGACCCTAGTTTTTTATTGATGGTTTTGATAGTTTGATTGACATGCAAGTCACATTTAAGATTATTATCTATGATAACACCTAGTAATTTTGTAGAGGTGTCTGGGGAGATTATACTGCCATTATTGGATTTTATGGTAAAGGTAAATTCAGTGGACCTATGAGTTGGGGCGAAAAGTAGCAGCTTTGCTTTTTTGAGGTTTAAGATCAGATGACAATCAGAAAGCCAGTTTTCAACTACGTTGAAAGTATTCTGGGTTGATGACCACAGATCTGTCTGAGATGTGGCTGAGCAGATCAGGGTGGAGTCATCTGCATATTGAATACAGCTGACTTTTGGGATGACAGTGAAAGGTCATTGATGAAAATGGAGAACAGAAGGGGCCCTAGTATAGAACCCTGGAGAACACCAAGGGAGTTGGGTAGGAGGTTAGATAGTTTGTTTTGCCAAAGGACAACCTGCTGTCTACCATTCAGATAAGACTGGAGCCACGGAAGGGCTTTAGTATCTAGACAGAATGTTTTCAGGGTATGGATTAGTAGTTGGTGATCAACCATATCAAATGCATTGGAGAGATCCATGAAAAGGGCAGAGGATAAATTATTATTGTTAAGATTATGGTTTATGGTGTTAGAGAAGGCTAGGAGGGCTGAAGTGGTACTGTGGTGAGGTCTGAAAAGTTTGATTATTTGATAATAGACCCTGTACTCTAGAATGTTGAATCATGCACATGAAAGGCAACTGGGAACTGTAAAAATTAGGTCCTTTGTTCAAAATTTCATATAGTCAAAGGGTATTGATAAGTGAATTGAAGATTTAGAAAGGATTTGTACTGCATACCAGGCGCCTCATACTGCACTGCCGCAGCTACATTGCACTTTTCAGAAAGGCCTCATCACTGACTCCACACTGACTTTTCATAGTTCTCATGTTTCTTATTGCCATATATTCTCACCCCAAGTCACCATATGCATTTTACATAGAATCAAATACCTTAGAAAAGGCTATTGAATTATTCTGCAAGATATTAACGAGAAATGGCATACAAGAACAGATTTACAGTGATAAAAGGGCCATGCTTTGCTTCCACAGGATCTAAAATATTCACAAAACAAAACTGGATCAAGAAAAGGCATTACAAGGGTGTAGCTCATGACAGCTTATTTGGTGCAAATTGTTCTGGGACAGAGCAGCACAGCAGTGTTGGAAAGCTAATGCTGGATCCCAGAGACCCACTACCACATCCCATATCTGGGGAATTAAGAAAGAATATCATCATATCCTGGGTATTACTTGCGATGCTTGTAAAGGCACATGCACCATTAGCCTAGTAATCAACTATGAACCTATGAACCTATGCAAGCAATACAGTAATTAATGTTTGTCAGTCAGTGTTATTGTGTTAGGAAATGTAGGAAAGTGTCAGCATAGTTGTTGTCAGCAGTTTAGCAAAGCATTTTAACAAAGAGCTATATGTTGATGCATAAAATCTGTTTCCTTAGCCTAAATACCATTTTTCATTTTATTTTATATATTTTTAAATACTGAACTGCTGAAAGGAGCTCTGATAGTTGTTTGTTACAGTTTATCAATGGTTTGACTATAGAGTCATTGAAAACCCTTTCATCCTCAACTTTGAGGATTTTGTTTTTTGTTCCTCAACTTCGAACTGGAAGATTAAGTGCCAAATTAACAATGACAAGTCTAGAAACAGTCCTACTTCAAGTAGTTTACATTTGCTGACATAGGACATTATCGGGTCTATATTAGAACACCGAACATTCAAAATTTAGAGTGTTCTAATATCGAACCGTTTTCAACAAAAGCTGAAAATATCAAAGAAACAGAAAAACAAATTTTTTTCCTAGGGAAAGAATTTGGTTGTCTGTTTCTGTTGCTTTGGTATTTTCAGCACTGTGGTGGAAATTTCCGGGTCGGGTTCAGGTAAGTGTGCGATTGTGTGGATGTGAGGGTTAGGGCGGGTTAGGTGAGTTAGGCTTAGGGTGCGGATCAGGTAAGTGTGCAATTGTGTGGACGTGAGGGTTAGAGCAGGTTAGGTGAGTTAGGGTTAGGGTGCGGGTGAGGTGACTGTGCGATAGTGACAGGTTAGGTTAGGTTAGGGTTAGGGTTTGGGTTAAGGTAAGTGGATAGTTAGTGGTGTATGTATAGTTTAGTGTATGGTTAGGTGTAAGAGTTTAGGTGCATGTGTGTGGATTGCTGTTTATTTGGTGTGCTTGTGTTGTGTGTATGTGTTGTTCTGAATGTTCGATGTTTTCAATTTTCAATTCATAGGGTTCAGCATTAGAACACTCGATATTTTGAATGTTCAGTGTTCTAATATAGACCCTTCATTCTCCAGGTGGCTAGATAAGAAATTCAGAAAAGCTATGGTAAGAATTTTTTTTTTCTTTTTATAAAGCAGATATCAAAATTTACTTCACACCACCACTAATACAAATGCTAGCAATATTCTTAAACTAAACTCAAAATGCTATGTCTGGACATAGCTTAATGGTCAGAGACAGGTACAGAACCACTAATTCTAGAACCTCAATATCAACCAAAAATTCTAGAAGTGAACAGCAAGTTCTAGCACATTACTTTAGAGCTGAAAAATGATAGCAAGTCAGTCTGGAGGGCAGATTTTCTGATTTAGACTGATGATGCAGGATGCACCATATAGAGATGACAGAGTAGATTTGAAATTCTTAAAATCAAGAAAGCCTAAAAATCCAATTCAAGACAGCTGCAGTCCAAAAAAGCAATGCCTGATGATCAAGTTATTATCAGAACAAAAGCAGATGATTGAGAAACATCTCAATATTCCAAGTGAATATATCTCATCAGTGTAGGTACTATATAACTCAAATGAAGCACCGTCTTATGGAGTATTTTTTTCTTGATGCACTTAATGAACTTTTGGCAAGACAGGCTGGCTGTCAGAGTAAACCACCTCAAAGACAGGATTTGTGGAGCACATTTATATTCTGTGTAACTGATACTAATGTCAGACTACCTCAGAATGTTTGCATTACTACATCTATATATTTTGACTGCACCCACATATTTATTTACCTAATATGCCTCTGGCTGTAGATGTAAAATACAAGGAAGTGTACTACATTAAGTATTGTTAGACATGTACCTGAGCTAACTGAAGAAAAATCACAAAACAAGGATGCAATTAGGCAGAAAGACAAGAGCGTCAGCAATAATTTAATAAAATGTGCAAGTACTAAAGTGAACATAGTCGCAACTCTTTGGCACTGCATCCATTCCATTTACAGAAAATCTAACATCATGTTACGGAGAAAGTGCAAAATACTACCAGTTATTTGTGTAATTATCCCAACATCATTTAGAAATTCAAAGTAAAACACTACTATTCTTAAAAATATATATCTTAAAAAACAGTTGCAAAGCAATTTCCCTATATATGAATCCAAATAATTGAACAAGACATTTGTCTTGTGGTTTCAGTTTATTCGGGATGTATATCCATTATACCTTACATTTTTTTACCTGTTAACTCTATTTAATGCACCTGATCTTTTAAGTTTAACATGCTCTACTATGATAGAGATGAACATTCTTTAATGTCTAGAAGGAACAACTATAAATCAGATAAAATAGATCTGTCAGCACAGCCCAGTCATTTACAACTCCACTAATATGCACTTTTACTTTGCTTTTAATTGTTTTAGATGTCAGACCTAGACAAACCTAGACAGATCTTACAACAAGACAAAATGTGATCACCTTCCTTGTATTTTTTGACTAATACTGTTTGAAAGGGTATCAATTTCTGACTCCTACTAAAACATTCTTGTAACAATTATAATTACAACATCCCCATCACTTCCAACTTTGTGGTGTATTCACTAGTGCCCGGGATGAGATTCCTCAAGCCTCATTACCCAAAGCACAAGAGACAAAGGAAGGCAACACAACTAGTGTTTTTCACAGGAAATTACTGCCAGTGTAATTTTTTAAGTGTGCACCAACAGTGATGTTTTTTTTGTTATGCAACATTTTTGCCATTCTTCTAGTTGATGGAACCAGGGAGTTGATAAATAGAACTCTGAGGAGTGGAAGACTTGTCCCATGCATCAGAGGGGTACAGAGGGATTGCCCGTCAAAAAACATACTTGCAGTCTAGTTTTTCACCACACTCTGCTTTGGGTATTGATTTTCAATACTTTGGTCCCTCAGGGTTATGACATTTGGGGTTCCATAGTTGGACCCATTTTTACATACTCTTGTGACACTGTTCACTTTCCCTATCAGTAGTGCAGTTTGCAACACAAAACCAACAGGAAATAATTTCAGCAGTGTGATCTAGCAAAAAGCAGTTCTGACAGTGGACTCTTTTTTCATATTCTGATGTTACCACCGCCCCCCTACTCGACTGATGACTAAATCTTTGCCTCCTTAACTAAAAGAATAATTAAAACAAGAACGCTCCCCTCAGCTGCATAACATCCTAGTTAACCCCTAGTTTGCCTATGCTCAGCGCTGGTCTTGAGTGAACAAGCTTTGCCCTTGTTAATAAACTATTGCAGAGATTTTTGCTTCAAGAATATGTTTATTTGCATTGGTATTTAATTCCTGATTTTTAAGAAACATATACACGATACACGACCTGTCTGATAAAAATGAACTGATGAACATATATCCTCTTGACCTTCTTAACTTATACTCTGCAGTAAATCAAACAAAATATACTACTTATTTTTTTTGTAATTTCTCCAAGTTTTGGGGTTTCTAATACCATGACGGGAATGGACCCCATTCCTCAGTCAAAGTGCAATTAAAGTTCATGAAATTAGTATTGTTTCAATCTTATGATGTCAGCCAGAATTGCTCTTCATAGCACCCGCAATGTGCCCAGTAATGACTAATTCTGAAATTCGTATGGAGTTACATGTATTGGTAACATATCTAAATATGATTGTAGATTCTTTTTTATAAGACCCACTGCTCCTACTACTATTGGGACTGTCTGGATATCTTTCTTCCACATTGTTCTTGTTTCTGCCTGCAGATCCTGATATCTTATGACTTTGTGTCTTTCTATACGAAAGACACTATAGTCACTGGTTATGGTGATTTCAATGATCAATGTTACTTTTGTCTTCTTTTCATGTACCAGTATATCTGATTTTCTAGCTTTTGAACTGTTGGTAATGGATGATCGCATGTGATGTATACTTCATCATTTTCTATGATGCTTTGTGGCTCATGTTTCCAGTGTTTTTCAGCTTCTTCAATACCATAATGTTTGTATAACCCCAGTGCAACAATCTTGCCACTTTATTATGCCTTTCAGTGTACAGTCCTTTTGCCATTAGTATGTCACAACCAACAATGAGGTGTGCAACTGTTTCCAGTTTTCCTACTTACTCTATGACTGTTCATATGTATTGTAAAACAGCAGTTTTAATAATGTTTACCCTAACATGCTTCTATGCTATGTCAGGAGAGAACTGATACACCAGGTGTTAGGTAGGTATTTGTGATTCAATCTGATCTAAGTACATTATCTGATGATAAGCAGGCTATGCCATTAGCAGATTTATATACATTATGCAAGACAAATCTCTTTATCTAACAAACTACATTGGGAAAAAAACTCTCAAAAATCTACCCATTTGGTCAGCTACATAAACTAGCTAGTAATGTTCAGCTGTTCACATGACAACATCAAATGATTACATGAATTCTATCCACAGAGCGTCTATAACTGAGACGTGAATAGAAAAATTCACAGCTGACAAAATAATTAAAGCTAATACAATAGAAGTGGAAATAAAACAGTGCATTATCAGAACTTTAACAAACTAGCAGTTTAAGCTTAATAATACCACTATGTGTTCCCTTCTTTTTCTTAAGTCTATGCCATAAGAGTCATAAAAATAAAGTAATGTTAAAGGCATTCTCAGATATGCATAGATTTCCTTTCTGTTCTATAGGTCATGCCCTTCCCTTTATAGTGCAGAGGTATTTCGTGATTCCCTGGCATTTCACAGAATGGTCTGAATTCCATTACTGGTTTAGCAGGTAATTATGTAGCAAAATAAGAAATGTCTGAAGATTCCAGCAATGAAATGTACAGGGCAGGTGTAATGGTCATAAGATTATGCATTCATTTTTACCAGAAATGGATTAAGAAATGTCAGGCTATTCAGTGGTAATGAAAGTACAAGGATATCTAACAGTCTGAAGGTGAAATGAAATTTCAGTTACTTATAAAGGTAACAAAATAGATTATAATTTTAACAGACATTTAACAAATGATATTCTAGCAATACAAAAGAACAGGATGTGTAAAGCTATGACAAAATAAGTCCTTTCATGATTTACAACAAAAGTATTTGACAGAATTTGTCTCCTTTTACCTTGAAAGAAAGGAATTTAAGTTATGTTGTACATGACTCTTTTATGTAGCTGTCTCACAATTGGCTGAATGATGTCACAAACATACACTGACCTACCAGTCTTTCATTATAACACATAATGTAATCTAAAGGTTATATGAGAGAGATAACTCATCTGAAAGGTGTAACAGGGTAGATATTAGATTTTTATCTTCATTTATAACCTTTTTTCCTGTTTTCTTTGTGTTCAAAGCATGAATCATTTGATAATATTTAACAACAGTATGCATAATGAAAAACGTGTATTCATGGATGACCTCTGCACATCTGCTATTAAACTTATAGATGGAGTATCTGGTTAGCACTAGGTCCCTTATAAAATAGATTTAGTATAAATAAAACAAATACTGCACTTTGATAATTAAAAATCAATTAATATGTTGTGAAAAGTAGAGGTTATACATATCTACTGTCCTCCATACACCTCAATAGTGGAATGACATTTGTTGGCAGACAGGTTCAGGAGCTGGGGAAGAAAGAGGGGTCTATATTAGAACACCGACCTTTCAAAATTTCGAGTGTTCTAATATCGACCCGTTTTCAGTGAACGCTGAAAATATCGAATAAACAGAAAACCAAATTTTTTCCTAGGGAAAGAATTTGGTTGTCCATTTCTGTTGCTTCTGTATTTTCAGCGCTGTGGTGGAAAGTTACGGGTCGGGTTCAGGTAAGTGTGTGATTGTGTGCACGTAAGGGTTAGGGCGGGTTAGGTGACTTAGGATTAGGGAGCGGGTCAGGTAAGTGTGCGATTGTGTGGACATGAGGTTAGGGCAGGGTGCAGGTGAGGTGACTGTGCAATAGTGACAGACCTTAGGGTTAGTGTTTGGGTTAAGGTAAGTGGATAGTTAGTGGTGTATGTATAGTTTAGTGTAGGGTTAGGTGTAAGAGTTTAGGTGTATGTGTGTGGATTGCTGTTTGTTTGGTGTGCTTGCGTTGTGTGTATGTGTTTTGGAACAACAAATTTTTTCCCTAGGAACAAATTTGCTGTTCTGTATGTTCAGTGTTTTAAATTTTTGATTGATAGGGTTCAATATTAGGACACTCGAAATTTTGAAAGTTTGGTGTTCTAATACAGACCCAGAAAGAGAAAGTGCATGTGAAAACAGAGCTCTGCTGCAGATTAGTCACTTACTACATAGTAGGTAGGGGAAGGATCCCTATAGCATCTGTAGATTAGGAAATATTTGCCCATTTGTAGGAGAAAGTACTAGATAAAGCATTGTTTGAGACTTAGTTCTCAGCAGGTTTACTAAAGCAACTGCTGTTGAGGGAAAATGCCAACTGGCTGGGTTGCATCCTTGATCTTTACTTACATATATGTGCACACAATGAGTGCTTTCTAGTTGTATTTGTGGCCCAGACAAAGCAAAAATAATTGTACATGATAACTCATTCTGTTCCTCCTTCAGGCATGCACATATACTACAGCTATGTATAGGATCATAGGAGTTTACTAGTCCAATGACCCTAGAGCCCTTACAAGCCTAGCTAAGTTAACTCTTGTTCTCAAGAGTGTCTGTTATAGGGAGACACTAAATCAGCACCTATTTTATAGGTAGACACTAAATCAGTACCTATTACCCATGTCTAAGAGGAACACAGGAGGAATCGCCAGAGCGAATTTATAGTTTCCAATGCAATCGTCCAATAAGTGGCTCTGCTTAACATGAGTTGGAAGTCTGTTCCAGAGATGAGGTGACCTCTGTGAGGTAAATATGTCCCTCCAGCAAGTTCTATTTATGTCACATACCAGGTTAAGGTCTCTTGAGTGTTTGACATTTGTACTGTTTGACTTGCGAGTGTGTAGCGTTTACATTAAGCCAGTGTTGCATATTGCCTTATGTAGAAGGCACAGGTCACCTCTGAACAGCCTGTATGATGCAGAGTAAAGAGACAATAACTTTAGTCTGTCCATATATGACACGCTGGAGACCTTGAATTTTCTTTGTAAGAAATCTTTGCAGTCTCTTCAATTGCTGCAAGTGCTTAGAAAGGTACATACTAAAGGGATTGCTATACTATATTATTGGCTTGATGAGGGAAGAGTACAGGGGGGTTATAACCTCCTTTTTTTTGGAGATAATGCCCTTACTTATGAGATGAGCAACATATAATGCCCTTTTTACTGCTGTGGAGACATGGTGATCAAAGGTAAGGATGCTATCAACCTGCATGCCCAGGTCTCTCACTAGTGATTGCATGCTTAAGGTATTGCTGTTTATGGAGTAGTTTGCAGGAACATCACCCTTGCAAAAGGGGATGATAATGCATGTTTTTGCATTTTGTGTAAGTCCATGACTTTAGAACCAATCAGTAGCTTGTGTAAGTCTTTCTTGCAGGATATAGACATCGTTAGGAGACTGAATGACCAAGCCTAGTTTGCAGTCATCTGCAAACTTTGTCAACTACAGACATTTAGTTTTTCCCTGTACTTCAGAGAAGTATATTCTGAACACTAGGGGCCCAAGAACAGACCCCTGTGGTACACCACTGGTTACTGGACTGCTGGAGGAGGTAGAGTCACCTGTTTTGACTGTATGAGTTCTATTAGTGAGCCAGTTTCCAATTCATCTGACAGTATATGGGTTGATATCTAGCTGGGTGAGTTTATCATTAATGCCTAAGTGGGAGATGGTGTCAAAGGCCTTGGCTGAGTCCAGTAGACCATATGCACAGTTTTACCTTTGTCAAGGGCTTTGGTGACTGTCTCAAAGAAGTCCACCAAGTTTAACAGGCACAATCTCCCTTTGATGAAGCTAAACTGGGTAGGGTCGAGTGTTTATAGATTACCTATATCTTTGTTGATAAGGTCCATGATGATATGCTCTATGGTCATGCAGAAAAGGCTGGTTAGGTTTATGGTCTCTAGTTTACAGGGTCCATGGTAGCACCCCCATTTATGCCTAGGGATGACGGTAGCTGTTCTCCATTCAGCAGGGACACAACCCGTGCACACCTGAATATGCAAAGGTATTTACACATTCACAGACTCTCATTCTTCCTCTCTCTGTCTCTCTCATTCTTTCTCTCACACTCTATATCTACCAGTCCTTAAACTTAAGGAAACATTTTTTTTCTAAGGGCAGAGATCAATGTTTTTCCCCACTTCTTCTATGTCTTCTCAGTCACTTATGTCGCAGTTTGCTTCTACTCATCAATTCCTACCAAGCTGTCCATTAGTACATTTTTCAACCCTTGTTTTTGTGGCCAGTACCCGCAGATATTCAATGCCTGCTACTGTGGCCATGTTTACCTGAGGGCATTTATGCACACTTTCATGTTTGAGGCCCTACTGTGACCATTGCTTATGTGTGTGTGTGTGTGTGTGTGTGTGTGTGTGTGTGTGTGTGTGTGTGTGTGTGTGTGTGTGTGTGTAGTTGCCTGCTACCCTACACATGAGCAATGAAGGATACTACTCAACCATGGCTTGGCAGAGACAAAATATCATTGGCTCATATTCCAAACACAGTACAGCTTCTCTCCAGTAGGAGGCAGCAGTGCAGCAGGCTGAACTACCTCATTCATCCAGTATTTGTGACTTGGTATTAACCATCTCCCTTATCATGTCCTCCCTTCTCTTGTTACAACTAATATGAAGTCACCAGGTATGCAATCATGCCTTTATTCCTCTCTGCCATACAACCAGATCTACTGTTGCTTTTGTAACTAGCTGTCAGGAATCCTTGTTGAAATTATCATCCTGCACTGCCTCTCCCATCTGATAAAGTTAAATTGCACATTTTACTGTGTCATAAATACTCTCTTTGTCTAGAGATCCTGCTGCTCTTAATAGTAATAATCTGCAGTTCTAACGTTTGGCACTGAAGGTTCATATCAATAGAATTAAACAGCACATTTCTATTTTTCATACTGTGCAGGTAATTTGTCTCACCATCAATTTCTTCAAGGTATGTTGCCTTACCATACAGCCAATTCTGTTGCTGGAAGGAATTGAAAAAAACTGGTGTATCTGAAATCCTTGTAAGTTTTCTTCTTAATTTGGTATCCATTTACAAAAAAGAAAAAAGAAAAAGAAAAATGCTCACCAAACTCTTACACCAGAAAAATAAAATTTTAATAGAGCACCAAATATACCAAATGCTTTTATTAGAAACAGAAAATGTTAAAAGAACACAATGCTTTTGAGTACAAATCTTTATCAATTTATCCATTATAGCTGTGGTTCTGGGGTGAATCATTTAGCTCCCAATTCCATTTTTGTTTCTGAGCAACTTTTTGATTTGCTCATTTTCTCTGCAGCTCAATTAATTAAAACTGAAAAGGCAAACAAGCTAATATAATGAAGAACAAGTCCTCTGCTCAGTAAAAAAAATCAAATTATTGTTTGCTGATGACAGTGCTTAGACCCATTTAACCTATAATTGAGGAAACATTTCAAAATTTGCTTGGAATATGCCCAAAATTACTTGTAATGCACATCCACCATCTTCTTTAGAAAGACAAAACACTGGAATTTTTAGACAAAAGCATGCAATGATCATTTTCACGGGTACTGGCAACATACAATGCAGTGTGTCATGGAGACACATTGGGCATCAGAGTAACAGCCAGTAATGTACCCCTATTCACCAGATGCAAATGACTAAATAAATATATGTAGATGACGTTGCGGATACTAATGAGTGAATAACGACATGCAAATGAAAGGAAAATGTCATGATTCATGGAAATAGCTTTATTCACTGATGCATGTAATTTTATTTTCAAATTCTTTTTTTTTAAAATTAATTATTTTTTTTTTGTAATATCCTTCCTGCTATATTCAAAAAAGAGTCTAACAAGTAGAGATGCTGTTTGTATCTGTATTCTGCAGATCGAAAGGAGAATGTCCTTGTTGTGATGTGGCACCATTGGAGGAAAGCCAGACTGTCATGATGAGAGAGTGTGTAAGACTGACATCTGAG
Source organism: Protopterus annectens (assembly GCF_019279795.1). Classification (NCBI taxonomy): domain Eukaryota; kingdom Metazoa; phylum Chordata; order Ceratodontiformes; family Protopteridae; genus Protopterus; species Protopterus annectens. Next base: position 1,528,151,819 of record NC_056745.1, on the reverse strand, counting down.
CGGGCGTGGAGTATAAGGAGAACAGGCATATAACGTTTGCCAACTTGGTCATTTTTTTTTTTTTTTTTTACTATATAAGTCCACCTGATGAGGACAAGGAGGATAAGGCCTATGCACATTAACTGAAGCCTCTCACAGTTATAGTACATGCTAAACCTGCTGTAGGAGATGGGGATGCCTACAGCAGGTCTGACACATACCACATCTGGACCTGCTGTAGGGAATGAGGATGCCTTTCCCTGGAGTTGGTGTAGGAGCAGTTTTGATGGGTGGCTCTGTCTACTTTCCTTTTCCTCATCTACATTAGCAGCAACAGCAGCTGGTTTAGACATTAGGGGTCCATCAGGTTGGGACCCAAAATTGCTGGATAGGTTCTTTCTTGCAATGAATCAAAGATGTTCCTTTAATTTCAGGGCTCAAGTATAGGGCCAGCCAGAGCTGAATCCAGTACTAGTTGACCTAGCAGTACCCTATGCCCTTGTTGACTTTGTTCAATATAAAAAAAAATCGGTAATTCCTACCAAACACAGCGAGCATTAGGACCTTATAGAAGTTCTACCAACATGGGAGGATTTCTGTAAGACCCAGAAATGTCAGCTTTAAGAAAACATCATAACATCAAACCGCATGGGAGAATTAGAATTCAACATCTGCTGCAAAGAGGAGAGTGACCCTATAACGCACGAATGGATTTGTTACTCTTTAGAGAAAATGTGTGCACAGAAACATATGTGGGAGATATATACCAGTTACAAGCACCTTTTGAAGAGTAAACAGAAGATGTACCATCAGGATGGCTTGTCTGTGTGTGTGTCTCTCTATCCTGTGTGCTTGTGTGTGTGTGATTAAAAGGCAACATCTGCTGCAAAGGGGAGATACAGCCTATAAAGCACAGATGGATTTGTTACTCTTCAGAGAAAATATATGCACAGAAATATGTGTGGGAGATATATACCAGCCGCAAGCACCTTTTAAAAGGCAAACAGGAAATATACCATCAGGATTTGGAGTGTGTGTGTGTATGTGTGTGTGTGTGTGTGTGTGTGTGTGTGTGTGTGTGTGTGTGTGTGTGTGTGTGTGTGTGTGTGTGTGTGTGTTGTGTATATATCATTTAGGATTACAGTCTGTCAGTGTCAGTCAGAGTTTCAAAGTTGTGTTGTTCAATGTCAGTGGTGCAACAGGTAACATGCTTGCTTTTGGTATAGAAGACTGTGGGTTCTCTTCCCACACCAAATAATACTGCTTTGTGATATAAGGGGGGGGGGTGCTGCTGCATTCCTGAGTGTGTTCTCCTTTGTATGAGATGTAAATATGAACTTGCTGTCAGTTTACCATCCATTCTGTACTGCATATCACCAGTATCACATTTTTTATCTAACATAGCCAATCTATTCTTCAAGGGTAAGAGGCATTGAATTTGCAGATGAAATACTGAAATGCAAAGTTGTTTTCCATCAGCAACCTCTTCAATAGTGATAGTTCTGTTTAATGTGGAATTGTTCAAATGACTTTTACTTCTGCAGGGATTATATTGATTGATATTGACAGATATGTAATGATAGATATTTGAGTGGCTTTTTATGACTGAAATATTCTGAAATAGGTATTTTTTTCATTATTGGTTCAAATGTTTTTTTCTTTGCTTACTGTAAAAATATTTAAAACTACAAATGTAAAACACACTCTCTAACAAGTGGTACTGTATTACACAATGATTAGAATTTAATACTTTCAGGTGAATGAATCAAAGAATGCATTCATTTGTGCATGGTCCTAAAAATGTGTGCAAGGGGCCCATAGTTTAAAAGTAACTCAAAGGTACACTTAATCTGCCAATGGCCAGATGCATTTTTGATGAATGTTGGTTTCAACGAATGTGAGCTTCAAGGATAGAGAAATTTATTATTGCTCATGCTATGTCTGTGTTCATTGTAAGACTGTATTGCTTTGTTTAGCAAAGGTTTAAATTAAATCCAAATAGCTGTAGCCATGTTAGATATAAAGAAGAAAATAGTATGCACACTGACAATGTTGAATCGTGTTTGTGGTAACTGGTGGGCCAAATAAAGTGGGAACTAGATGGCTGGAGGGGCATGGATGCAGGAGGGGGTTGCTGGTTGGAGGGGCCCCTGATTCATGACCCTGCCTAGGGCACCATTTAGCCAACATCCGGCTCTGGGTCTTGCAGATTGTTAACACACACCTGTCAATGGCGGCATTGGTGCATTGTTTTTAGGTTGATTTTATGAGAGGTGCCTTCTAGCTTTATTTGCCAACTAGATGCATCCAGCATCCCGACCTATCCTCTACAAAGTGTGACCCCTCCCCAGCATTCCACGATCCATACATTTGTGTCATTAAACCCTGTTTTTACATGTCTGACCTTCAGTATATTTGTGCCGATCCTTTGTGACCTCATCTTCAAGTGTACATATCAATCCTCTTTTTCTCTACTTTTTTGCAGGTCTGTATTTACACCTGCCATCACATATCATTTTTATATACCTAGGTTTATCCTTTCCTTGAACTCTTTTTACTTTATATAGAAAAAAGACATTTCACTTCTCAAAAATACCATGCTTCTAGTAATCTTCCATACTCACATGCATATATCTCAACCTCTTAGCACAAGAAATCTGGACAAAGACAAAAATAATTGGTGGATAAAGCACCAAAAATAGGCAGAAATGTTAGATATTGCTCTTATAAATGTAGAAAGTTACTAGAATAAAATTTCTTATGTTACTGTGCATTTTTGAGGGATATGAAGTCTGAAATTCAAATGCCAGTCATAATTTAGCAAATCCAGTCCTCACCGATTTGCCACAAAATTCCAGAAAATCAAAAATGTTATGATTAATATACCAAACATATGAGGCAAAAATATGGACTTTCTTTGAAAATCTGGACAGTTGAGAGGTATGTGTTCTCCTTGTCTGTTTCCCACTGCATACCATCATCCGTTCCTCCATTATTGTGTTCTGCACTATTGTTCCTTCCATTTTGCTGCTAATTAAAACTATATATCTTCAGCTAATCCTAGCACTTAAAAATACATTGTAAATGGCTGGTGTAGAAGCAGTGACATCAAGTATATCAATGTTTTTTTTTTTCAGACACAAAGCCTCTGGCAGCGAATATGCAGCTGAGACTTCACTGTGGAAATGAGCCCAGCTGTGCTGTACACAGTATTGCAAGATATGTGCATCATGGATTTGATTGATCCATGGAGAGCTGGTCATCAGATCCACACTGAGCAGGGATGCTTGTAGCTCCACCTCTGTAAAGAGGCCAGTCAGAACTGGAGTCCCTCAGGGATAGGTCCTTGGACCCTACTTTTTGCTGTTAACTTCTCTGAAGTCAAGTCCAATGTCAATGACCTCTGGCTAAATACATTTTAGATTATTTCAAATTAAGGGTTGTCATTGAATCCCACACTGGCACAAATGTTCTCCAGGAAGGACTGACACAGGCAAACAACTGGTTTCAGAGCCATGGACTAAAACTAAATGCCAAGAAATGCATAATAATGTCCTCTGGGAAGTCATTCACCCCTGGTAACTATCATACTGACAAGAGCTGACCCAGTAGTCAGGGACTTGAAGAAACACATACACAGTAATCTAGCCTTTGACCATCATGTGCCTACAGTAGTTTAGAAATATTTCTGTGTTGCACAACTTATAAACAAACGTATGGCATCCAGGTTTAAGGAAGTCATTGTTCCACTGTATTTGGTATTCATTAGACCTATCATTGAGTAGTGTCCCCTTTGGTATGTCCCTAACAAGGCATATCCAACAACTGGAATCTTCACAGAGGCTCCTCAATAAAAGAATACAGAGCATAAGTAGCTTGTTCTCTGCAGACCACCTCAAGGCCTTATCCCTATATTCTGTCCCATACAGGCTCTTGTTGAGGGGAGATCTATGCCGGGCATACAAGACATTTTCAGACTCTACTCTGATGGACCTCCTACGCATTTCCAAAGCAAACAGCACCAGAATTACCTGTTCTAAAGACTTAAGCCTTGCCTGCGATATAAATAGGATCTGCTGGAGAGACAGGTATGTATCACAGAGACGCTCCCTTCTCTGGAGCAGGCTTTCTGTCAATATGAAGCAGAGTTCTTCCTTAACCAAATTCAAGTGTAACTTGAACAATTGGATGGGAAACAGGAAGTTCATTCCTGGTTTGGCATCTACATCTCTAATGGACACAGGCAGCCTGAAAGTGATTTGTCTCCCAGGTCTCTGCCTGTAAATGCTTACTCTCCCAAGCCCTTTGCTTACACTAATCAAAGATACCAGAACTTGTCAGAGATTTGGGATGCATAGCTAGATTTAAAAGGGCCCCAGTGATGGATGTGTAATGCCATAACTCTGTACTAGACCACATTATAAGCATGATACATGTGCTGTGTGAAAGGCATTTATGAGGCACAAAGATTCTGTGGCATAATGCCAAATGTAGTACAGTTGTAAACACGCATCCTAACATGCTACATTGTATCTATTTGATAAGTAATGTTATTCAGTATTCAAATTGTTCTTCACAGACTTTCATCAGTGTAACATCACTGATGGGTAATTTCATAAGACTACCTTCATCCTGCAATATCCATTCACCACAGTATTTGCCAAAGAATGAAAAACTACTCTTAAATAACAATACTAATTATAGCTATCATTTTATTTCCTCATCTAGATTGCATTTTCTCTAGCTTTCTAATTAGCCCATGCTGAGAATGAAGTTGGTCAATTTATTTTTATTTATTTATTTTTATTTTTTATTTTACATTTGATAACCGGGAAAGTCCGACTGGACACATGTCCATTTTCAATGGAAGCCCGGGGAGAAAAGCTCCAAATATACTATAGTACATAAGTGAGGATTTGAGCTTACATCTAAGAATACATTTCAGCATGCAATATGCAGATATTAACAGCATGTTGTTGAATGGAATATATACAGTACATTACAAGACTACATTTCAGCATGTAATAGGCAGATTTTAACAACTTCTTGTAAGGAATATATGCAGTACATTATAAGATTAAAAGAAGTACGATTCTTCTTCTTCTTTCAGCTTTTTCGTGGTTAGGGGTCTCCACAGCAGATCATCTGTCCACTTATGATTGGCAGTGAAGTTTTACGGTGTCGAGTTGCCAGCCCGGCACCCAACCTTCCACAGAAGGCACACACACACATGCACACACTCACACCTAGGGTCAATTTAGAGTGTCCAATCCACCTACTGCATGTCTTTGGGATGTGGGAGGAAACTGGAGTACACAGAGGAAACCCACGCAATCACAGGGAGGACATGCAGACTCCGCACAGAAGGCACCCCATCCAAGAATCGAACTGGAGAACCTCTTGCTGTGAGGCACAACGCTAACCGCTGCAATTAAAAGAAGTACAATAATTGAGAAAAAAGTACAAAAGATTTGATAGGAGTTCATTCTGAAAAACCCTTATGTTTGGGGTAGAACAGGTATACCTGGGTAACTAGAGGAAGAAACAGGTGATTCTTAGCAGAAGAATTCATGCAACAGTGCAGTGGTGTGGTTTAACCTGGGGAGTCACAAGAGCAAAGCCAGTTGTTTGAATAGTGGGTTTTGAGGAGTTTTTTAAATTGGAAGGCAGAGGTTGTAGAAGTTTTGTGGTTTGTGAGTTGGTTCCAGATTCTGGCTATAGTGCAGGCAAAAAGAGATTTACCAGCATCAGTTTTGTGTTTGATGACATTTATAAGGTTTTGGTTACTTGATCTTAAGGTTCTGGTAGTTGTGTAGGGCTGAATTAGATACTGTAGTGATGGGGCTTTGGCAGGTAAGTAGTAAAGTTTGTGTGCTGTTGAGAGTTGATTAAGTAACAGTAATTGGGGCAGCTCAAGCCAGGTGAGCTGCTGGAGGGTAAGACAGTGATGGGATCTATGAGAGGCCTCAGATGCGAACTTGGAAATCTTGTTGTAACAAGATTCCATTTTGTTAAGTTCGGTGTGGTGAAGATTTGTCAGTATAGGGGAGGCATAAAGGATGATGGATAAGAGATGAGTTCTTGCAATTGTGGATTTGGTATTCTTGGTCGTGAACTGTTTCCTTCTTTAAAGGAGACCAAGCTTTTTGTTTACTTTCTTGATTGTTTGGGGTATGTGAATGTCAAATCTGAGCTTATCATCGATTACTACCCCTAGCAGTTTTGTGTGGGTTGTTGGGGTGATTTTGATGTTATCTTTGGAGATTATGGTGAAATCACTGCTTAGATGAGTAGGCCTACCAGGGCCGAAGAGAATTAGGTTGTTTTTTTTGGGATTAAGAAGAAGTTTGATGTTGGTGAACCATGCTTCAGCTAAAGCAAAGTTCTTTTGAGCTATGGTTTGTAGTTCATTTACAGCAGGGGCGGCACATAAAATGGTGGCGTCATCTGTGTATTGCACTACTGTGGCAGCGAGTGAGGATGCAGCTATCTGGTTTGCAAATAGGGAGAACAGTAAAGGACCAAGAATGGATCCTTGAAGGACACCTATGGCTACTGGTAATAGGAAGGACAATTGATCCTGTCATAGCACTGCTTGCTGACAGCCTGATAGGTAGTTACTAAACCATAATATAGTAGAAGAGTTTATGTTAAAGATAAATAGAGTTTTGAGAACTTTCTTGGGTGGTGTAAGTTATGGAACCTTGCTGGCTAGGCTTATGTAGGCCCTTGGGCCGATAGCCTAGTACCTACCTATGAACCTATGAACCTATGAGAAGCATGCTATGGTTTACCATGTTGAAGGCTTTAGATAAGTCTAGGAATATGTAGGATATGAATAGTCCCTTTTTCCTATGGTGATTGACTATGTTGATAAATGAGAGTAGTGCTGTGATGATGCAATGGGAAGGTCTAAAGCCATGCTGAGAATTAAATATTAGGTTATTTTTCACTAGTTGAGAGTGGACTACTTTCTCTAATATTTTTGATAAATGTGATAGAATTGCTATTGGGCAGTAGTTGGTGAGCTCTAGGGATTTACCTTGTTTGTGGAGTGGAATAATATGTGATATTTTCCACACGGTGAGTACTTCACATTCAGATATTGACCTACTTATGAGAATGGATATGGAATAGGCTATGGCTTCAGCTGTTATCTGAAGGAAGTCAGCTGGAAGTTTGTCTGCTGGCAGTGTGGTTGGTTTCATTTTTTTCAGGAGTTTAGTAATAGTTTTAGTAGGCACTGGGTGTAGGGAAAAGCTATAGGAATTGTTTTGTTCATTGAGGTGGGTATGGGTGAGTTTTGGAATGGGGTTGGTAGTACAATTTTGGATGTTGGCCAGGGCTTGGATTGTTTCGGTAAAGAAGTTGTTGAATTATGTGGGGGTGTTATCATGGTTATTTGGTAATACTGGGGTAGGGGTGGTAGATTTTCCAGGGTGCAGTAAACTATTTATTGTGGCCCAGAATTTTTGAGGGTTATGAGCAAAATTTTCTTGCATAGTTTTATAGTAAATAGTTTTGTCTAGTTTAATCTGTTTGTTGGCTTTGTTGCAGAGTTCTAAATAGTTTTGTTTGAAGGAAGTGGTTTTGTGTTTATGAAATTGTAACCAGGCTTTGTCTCTATGTATCATTATAGTTTTGTCTCTTTTGTTAGCCAAGGGGCATAGTTAGTTTTGACTCTAATGGTTCGGGATGGTTCATGCTCATTTAGGATTTTAAGGAAAGTTGAGTTAAAGTATTGCACGGCTTCATCTAGAGGTAGTTGAGTTAGGGGAGTCCAGTTACTGAATTTTAGTGCATTGATTAGGTCATTAGCTTTGAAGTTCTTTTTGTTCTGCACTCCCCTGAGAGTGGGTTGGGTGGTGTGGTGATATCTGTTCTTAATAAGGTAGGTTGCTTGATGGTCAATCAGACTGTCTGAGAGACAGCCTGACTGTTGTATGAGAGTGGGGTCTGATAACAATATCCAGTCTAAGATGGACTGTAATTTGGATGTTTTGTCAATTCTTGCAGGGGGTAGATATTATTTGGGTAAACCCATGTAGGTTGATAAGGTTAGAGTGGTTGTGACTGGAGCAGTAAGACCAGTCAATATTAAAGTCTCGTAATAGTATGGTTTCCTGTGGAAGGGAGGTAGACATTCAGTATAGCAGGCTTGCCAGTGTAGTAATGTTATTGTCTGGTGGGATATAGCCACCTGCAATAATTATATCTATTCTGGAGTTTAGTTTTAGTTTAGCAAATATTAGTTCTATATCTTTGACTTCTTGGGAATTGCATTCAAATTGTTCTATAGTGAGATGATTTTGGAAAACTATGGCTACGCCTCCTCCTTTTTTCCCTGTTCTGTCATTACGTATAATATATATATATATATATATATATATATATATATATATATCCGGGGGGGAGTAATCTCATTATTGTGATGTTCTGGCTTAAGCCAGTTTTAGTTAACACAGCTATCTCCGGTTTGTATAAGGCTAGCAGGGAATGAAGGTCCTGAATTTTGTTAAGAATACTTCTTACATTTATGTTTAAGAGGAGAGAAGAGGTAGGTCTCAGGTATAGAGCATTTGTCTGATTTAAGTTAGTTGTGATTTATGACTTGAGACCTGAAATAGGGTGTATGTCTCCACAGCAGGAGAGTTTTTGGAGTAGGTGTAGGTAGAGTTTATTAAGTTTGTGTAGTATTTTAGTTTGTTTCTTGGAAGAGTGAGGGTTATTTTTATTTGTTGGTTTATTATAAAAGTATGAAAGAGGTTGGGAGGAAGTGAGGTCAGATGGTGATATAGGGAAATTTCTTAGCTTTATGGAACTGGCTGTGGATTATGTTTGCCATTGTGTTGGTGTGCTGATATAAAGTTTAGTATAGTAGGAGGAGAGGATGGATAGCAGGAGTACAGATAAGATATAGTGAGTATAATGCTAGTTTTAGAGGTTGAGTATGCTGTGGGGAGTAAATCTTATAAGTGTAGGTAGAGTGGGGTATGTATAGGAGTAGGAAGTATAGCTGTGGAGGAGTAGTAGCTATAGCTGTAGAGGTTGGAGTTGTTTAAGGGTGTAATATTCAGGGCGTGGTGAAGTGTTTTGTATGGGGGATGGTACGTTTTAAATGATTGGGTGTTTGGGAGTGTTAATTAATGGAGGGTGTGGTTTATAGGTATAAGTTTGAGTGATATGGGGTGTGTGGAAATGGGGGTAGGGTAGCCGAGTAAAGTGAGTGAAGCAAACAGAGTGGGGCAACACTGTCTGTAGAAACAATAGTTGTCAAGCAAACCAATCAGTGGGAGTAGTTGGTAAATGCAATAAAAGAGAGTTAAGCCTTAGGGTTTACTGGTTAACTGTTGTATATTGGTCTACTTTGTTTCTTTAGCACAAATCTATGGGGAGGGATTGGGTAGCAACTAAGCTGGGGGCTAGGCTAGAGAGGTAAGTAGGGAGAGTCTGGCAGGGAAAGTGGAGGCACTAGGTCTGGAGTTGCTAGTTGAGAAACTATGTGAGTGAAAGAAATCAGTTACAGGACAGATGATAGAAATGGGTAGAGGTTTGAGGGGCATTTACAAAAGGAGATAGGCAAGAAGGGAAAGAATTGGTAGAGAGAGAGAGGCTAGGTATGACAGTAGGTAGGGAGGAGACCAACGTAATGGCCTGAGAGAACTGAGGTAGTGGGGTGAGGGGAACACAGTGATGTTCTGTAGCTGTCCAGGAGCAATAACTTAAAGAGGCCCAAAGAAGGCCAATATTTGTTTGTTTACTAAGGTACTACACAGCTGATCTGTGCAGTACCCTAGTAAACAAATAAATCCCATTTTGGTTCTCTGAGGCATTTTAGGCTATCTCAAGTGAAATGGGCATAAAACAATATATATGCCTCAACAATACTTATGTAAACTTACAATCATCAGAAATATAACAATCATTCCAGATGCATTTATGTCTTTATGTTCTGCAATATACTATTTGCTTTAAGTCATTCATTAGCCTATACAATATAATGAGCTGCTCCCTCATATAAGTCAATCATACTATTATAGGTATGTTGATAATATAGTATTAGCTTGCAAAATCTTCAAGGCATTTCTAATAACAGCTTTATCTAACTTGCAGCAACACCAGATACAATCTTGTCCTGGCCACATTGTTCCCACAATTACTTTTTATTAATTTTCCCTTACACCTTTGTTAAACATAACTGATCTATACTTCCTCTCCCTTTTCCTCATGACAGGTAGTTAGTTATTTTGGACTGAGTACAATTCCTCATAATTAGTAGTTTCCTTGCTGGCATGAATTGCCTAACGCTATTATATTTAGTTTCATCTGTTTAGGATGTCTACAATCAAAAAGTAAGGAAAAGCGGTTTAACTTTCTTTCTTGAACAACATCATACCAAAATACTGCTGCAGGTCATCCTTATAAACATATATATATATATATATATATATATATATATATATATATATATAGATAGAGATAAATAGATAGATAAATATGCTAGAATAATGGAAAGGGATATTTTCCATAGATATTAGTTACTCTTGTTAATATAGTCAACAAATTCTTCTAAATCCTCATCATTTCTACAATATAAAAAATATATTATGAAGCAAATTAGTAGATATTGCAATATTTTCTTGTCATAAAAATATTATCAAAACTGGTGGTAGTGGGGTGGGGCAATGATAGCCACCATAGCCAGTCTCTCTCTGCTTTTGGAAGGGCCATTACTGTAGACAAGGCAGCAGTTCTCTGCTTCTGAAGATTTCTTTTTAGACAGTGAAAACGTAATAAACATTAAAAACGTATGTTGTGTCATGAAAGGAGGAAGCAACTCAAACTCAATAAAGTTGTTGTTAGAAGCAAGATTTATTCAATAATGTTTTTTTTTTTACACATTTTATATTGGTTGCATGATAAACTCTTTTTTTTAGGTTTTACAGTGAGTACTTCTACCCTAAAGTCAGAAGTCAACAGATGTCTTGAAATATTATATCAGTGTTAATCATGAGTCACCCAAAGACAACTTGTCAGGTCAGATACTACTTAAAATGTTGGACACTCATTAACCTTTTACATGGTAGTGACAATAACAAGTGAAACATGATAAGTACTATTAGCAGCATTCTCAGCATAATTCACCTTATCATTTGCAACACTTGTAAAAGATGATTCACAAACTTGCAGACAGAAATGAAATCTAGGATAAGAGAAATTGGAAATAATTTGTAAACATAAATGTATGGAGAGAGTTCATTTGTAGTTAGTGACGCCATTTTGTTTTATGAGTGATGATTGCACATGCATTGGAAGGGTAAAATGAGTTGCAGAATTCAGTAGGCGCTCAAGGACCTCTGTGTAGCCAAGACACTGCAAGACTCTGTGTTGTAGAGAAAAAATGTGGAAGGGCACCTGACAAATTATTCCTGCATTTTCCTCTAGTGCATGAGTTTCTTTACCTTTCTCCCTAATATCTTAAAGCCAACCTCAGGATTGGAAAAACAGACCAGTTCATCAGTCTGTACATCCATTTTCTATATTTGTTTTCATCTAGTTCTAAATAACGTGTCATTGCCTGTCCAATAAACACTGACAATAAGACATATACCACTTCCAAATGAGATATAAAACCAAAGCTAGGCAAATCAATTAAAATGCTCATTTTTCGAACAACTTAGCATTGTCAGTTGACATGCCAATGTAATTCTAGACTATAGAGAAAGAAGGACACTGACTGCAAATAAAATGCACATAAGCACATTGGGATCATTCATAGTCCATATAAAAGACACAGTAACCAAGAATCAAACTTGGAGTAAGAATTCTATGAAACAACATTATTAACAGTACTAAAGTCTGACAAGGATAGAACAGCCCATGTTTAATGACTTTGTTGAGTAGTTCTCTTTAGTACAACACACTTCATTATGTCATCAGACACTAGTATTTCAAGTTTGGCCTCATTCACAAATTAACATTATATTATACCTTTTTGTTTAGAGAATATACTGTCCATTGCACTGGACTGAACTGTTTCATGTGGAATACTCTAAGAATATCTGTCATAGAATAAATGGACAAGTATGAAAAAAAGAGGCATACTTTTAATTGTTCTGCAAAAAATTCAGTTTCTGCTAAGACTGTTTTTTTCCCCTTCAGGCATCTGTCAATCATAAACTGAAATGAGAGTTATCCCTTTAGCTGCAGTAATAGCCAAGAAGTTGAGAAATAACATCTTAGAATAAATGCTCATGGCAAGTAACTGTAAACTACTTTATTTCCACGTTGAAATCAATGAACCTGTTACCCAGTAAAGTCTATCTGAAGGAAACACTTAAACTCATGGGACAGAATTGACTCTTGCACTGTTTACTGCAAAAGTTCAATGTCATACCTGTGAATGACAATATTTATTGTAGCAGATGCATGAATTATGAGATTTAAAGTGCATGATCTAGTGTTAAATTATTGTGTTTGGCAATATATTATAAAACAAATGATGAACACAATAATTTTATGCTATAATTCATTGCATTATTCTCTGGCAATCTAATATGTTCATTTCTATGCAGCCCAAATACAACTGTAACCTTGAAAATGAACTTCACATTATTTTTTTTTATCTAAAACTGAAAGGTTCTCTTAAGTACTTATTTCTAGCTATATGATTTCTTAAATGTTTGGCAAAGTAAAGCCATGTTTTATTTCTGATACAGACTTTGATTTAAAGAAACAGAAAATAACAGTACAAATTAATGAAAACCAAAGGGAGTAAGAGCTTAAATGCTCATAGACTGACACTGTATGCAAGTAGTGAGTATATTATACGGCTGCCAGGCTGAAGTGTAAGGAACTTTTTACTGAGACTGTGTACTGCGATCACTAAAATGCAACTGGTGCACTATATATACAAACATTAACACTGTGTTATACCTTCTATGGCATCTCTGAAAATGGACATTACCATCCACAGAGTTTAATGGGCAAGGAGGGGACAGAAGCAGATTGCTGGGGCTTTCTTTAGTGTCACTGATGCACTAAATATATACCTAGGGAATATTTAGGAGTTCCAATTAACCTTCCACCTGACTTTGTGAAGTGGAGGGAACCTGGAGCACTGAGTGAAAGTCCACATGGACACAAGAAGAACATGCAGACTCCACACAGAAGGTACCTCAGCCAAGAACTGAAATGAACAACAGAAACTTTTGCTGTGAGGTGATGATGCTACACTCAGTATGAATCTGCCATCCCTCTTACTCTGACGTAACTAAATCAAGTGACCTTTTTTAATGGGTGGAGTCTGATACACAGCCTTCCCCTATGTTTTTTTTTCCCACCACTTTGGGTAGGGCAGTCCAGACAAGTCCCCTTATTCTCTGTGTTTTGTTTGAATGCAGCATTGTTAGTGTTTGTATTTGCAGCATGTATTAGTTAATCTTAATACATATACAAGTATCATCATTTTTACTTAGTGCTTACTCTTTCCATGTACTGTAGTATTTGTTCATGATAGACTGATCACACATCTTTGCTTCTGTTAATAAGTATGCCCTAGCCTGGGGATGCTTATGTCTAATGCTTATAGTAGCCAACTAGTGCCTGTGTTAGCAAAGTCTGGTTTGTCTGTTTCAGTATTACTGTCTGTATCGACTGAGCTTTTATTTTATTTAAGTAGTGAGTGTACATGCATTTCATTGCTTCCTAGTCAATACCATGGCATATTGTGCCTGTCTCTAGCCACGGTCATTTCCTGATGCTGATTCCTCATCTAACCCTTGATCTCTGTCAGCTACTGCTGCCTGTTGTGCTAGAGATTGGGGTCTCTGTACTGGACCACCCTACTTTTAACTGTTTTCTAAGTATAATAAGCTTTTTTTGTCTCCTGTCAGGGAAATAAACTGCAGTCCATGCAAAAAAGGGATTTATCTATTTTTTTTTTTTGGAGACCATAATTTGAATTCTTATATTAAGTTTGTGGTTCAATGAGGAGAAGTAGCTGTTACATAGAATTTCTGTAAATTGAGTCAGCCTCAAGGGGGAGCAGGACCCTATCCCAATAGTCAATAACCTCAGGACAAGGCAACTAATCCTGAATGTGGTGGCACGGCATCACATGATACACATACTTATTCTCACCTGGGGCTGCGAGACCTGGAGATAGTAGAGCGCTACAGGGTGGACAGGGACACGTTACAGCAAATAGTGGAGCTGTGCCGGCCGCGCCTGAGAACAAGAGACAACAGAGGGGAGCCCATCCCAGTGGACACAAAGGTATGTGTGAGCTTGTGAATACTGGCTACAGGTACCTTTCAAAGGCCCACCGGGGACATAATGGGCATCTCACAGGCATCAGCATCCAGGGTACTACACCAGTTCCTGGATGCCATGTTACCACATGCCCATGAGCACATAAAGTTCCCCACATCTCAGGAGGAGTTGGCTAGCAATATGCGCCGCTTCCACCGTGTGGCACAATACCCGGAGGTCCTGGGTGCGATAGACTGTACGCACATAGAAATCAAGTCACCACCTGGGGAGCAGGGTAGACGCTACATAAACCGCAAGGGATACCCCTCCATCAATTGCCAGGTCGTGTGCAATGCGCAGGGCATTATCATGGATGTGTGTGCTGGCAGCCCTGGAAGCTACCACGACTCCCATATCTGGCATGCCTCACAGCTGTATCAGGTATTCGCCAGTGGGGACATCACACAAGGTCACCTTGTGGGGGATGCTGGCTACGCACTGGAGCCGTGGTTGATGACACCCATCAGAAATGCACACACACACATGCAAGAACGCCATAATGAGGCACACGCACAAACGAGAATAATCATAGAGCGTGTGTTCGGGATGTTGAAATCACGGTTCCGGTGCTTGGATACATCCGGTGGAGCCTTGCAGTACTCTCCAGGCACAAGTGCCCACATATTCATAGTATGTTGTATGCTACACAATATGATTCTGCGGAAACAGCTGCTGCAGGGACATAATGCCGGAGGGCCACCAAGCCCGCCAGAACTGCCAGGGCAAGCACAGGCACAGGGCGTGCGGCGCCACGGACACACTGAGCCAGCCCCAGTAGGTAGACAGAGGCGTACCCAATATGCCTACGCCCTGGCAAAGAGGGAACGCATAGCACATACTTTGACAGTGTAGGCCCCATGGACTGACACCTCCTGACCTGCACACACAGTAAAATGGACGCCACACAAACATGTCCGCCCGTACTGTGTACCGTATGTGCGGACGTATGTGTGACTCCAACAAAGGCACCGGCCAAACACTGCACACCCAATAGTCAGCAGAGCATGGAACGCCAACACCTCAACGCACGCCGGTTCAACAGCACAGGGCGTAGCCATAGGCTGCCACTACCGGCGCAAGTCGACCACACATGTACGCATTTGCATACACAGATACCGAAATACATATCAGTACACATGTAGAAATATATGTACGCATACACAGATAGAAAGGACAACAGGGTAATATGGAACCCAGGGATGCAAGGTCACAGATAAGTAAGACGCGAAATCACCACATATTAAACATAGTGACCGACAACCCGATCATCCTGGAGGGTGGGCAGGGCAGGTAACGCCAGCCATGGAAATGTTAACCTGCAGCAATACATATCCGCGTGTCGGGATGGTCACCGGTCCACGGTACAGTAACGGGATATGTGTAGGGTCACCACCTGTCCCACGTTGTGAGGGACAGTCCACCTTTGGGCAGTTGTGTCCTGCAAAAACAATGACAAAATGGCAAATGTCCTGAGATTGTAGGACAAAACCATTTCCCATAATTACGCTATCAGTTGCAGAAAACAGTTATTTTGTAGAAGAAACATCTAAATATGATAATAAACAGAATAAGCAACTGTAATGCTACAGCTTTGTATTCCGTCAAAAAAGTGAATCGCTGTCCTCTGTACTGGCCGTGGGTATGTGTTGGCATGCAAAACCTGACGTACGTACTAAAAATGTCCCACCTTGGCCATTTGAAAAGGTGGCAACCCTACATATGTGCGTGTCATATCCATAGGACATGAGTGCGGAGATACACGCCGCCACCGGCGATGCAGCCAACCTAGGTATTGTGTCCAACCGTCGGTGCGGCGGAAAGCATACCAGTGAAGTGTACGACATTATGAGGAACGACCTCATCTGGGGTGTAAAACAGTGCATGTTCCTCGCAGTTCCTCCAAGTTCCACATTGAAAATGTCTCTCAAACAACCATTGTTAGGAATGTATATAAATGACATCCTGGTAAATACAATGTACTCATAGTAAGTTAGTAAAGGTTCTTCACTGTAAGTAAATCATCATATCATAATCAACCTATGACCTACTTAGCTGAAGTTGTCACTATGCCATTACTATGTGTTCCACATTATGCCCATGTGTTTCACATTACTACTGTGTGTGTTCCCCACTCCGGCAATAGAAGGTTGACAGCCATGGCGGCAATATGTGTATGTGTGAGGTGAGGTTGTCGTGTGTTCCGCTGTGTGTGTGTAATATGTGTGCCAGTGTAAACTGTGTATGAAGGTGACATGTCACAGCCGGAGTGTAATAATAGGCGAGGCATACAGTACTGGAACCATAGGCGTTTGTACAGCAGTACCCACAAAGTAGTACCGACATCTCCTCAGTGGCTATGCACGTGGCGCCGTAAAATGATGCAAAGCAAATGTCCCAAAGTGTACCACAGGGCCATAGCAAACAGGAGATGCAAAGGACGCATGTACAAACCACGACCGTAGGTATGGCGGCCATAACGTACACTCCACGGGCGTGTGCAGAAAGCACTTACAGCTTTATATATGTAACAGTCTTTGCAGCATGGCCGCTTTACGTACACGTGCACATCTATATGTTCTATAGTCATAATTCCATCGTGACTGCGGTCACGTTTGTCTCTTACTGTGACCAGTCCACGTTAGATGTTCCTTGTCATTAATATGCATACCGTGGTACCTATGTACATTTACATATCACCCCCGCACCGCATGCGTCACAGGCATCCATTCCCCTGCTGGGAAAGGTGCGGTACTGCATGTTGAACATTCCTAATTCCCCCTCGCTCATGGCCCAGGATGCATATGTCGTCACCACAGGGCTGTTCAGATGACAGCTGCTTATATCCCATATGCATACAGGCCTTGATTGTCAGGGTGTTGCTGTGGTGCTTTGGGTTTGGTCTTGTCCGCCCACTGTGCGGGACCGCCCTGACCCTGTCTGAATGTTAGATGAGTCACATGGGCGCGTTTTGTCCGTGTCCATGGTACCATGTCACGGCCCCAATTAGTCTTAACCGTGTGCATCGATTGTCCGGTGTATCCGTTGTAGATCTCGTTATACTAATTGCACGGTCTGATCGAACTAACCTACTGCCATTACTAACCCTCCGTATGTATGGGCTGTGTCGCAATATTACAAGGGTTTAACATTGCGTGACGACTTTCACTGAGCCACAGACATGTCCGTTGCTTTTTGGCCGGTTCGCTGTGCTACACACATTTAACATGGCGTAACAGGTTGAACAGCTCAGACACGAGGACATCGGGTTGTCCGTCGTTGTCTATTATTGAATGTCTCTGTGGAGTTTGTTTCACAAAGCGACACATTGTCGGCATTGTTAGCGGACAGCTCGCGCGATGCGTCCGCACCGGCGGGTGGCGTATGTCTGCCTTTGGCGGCGAACAGGCATTATGCTGTGCCATTATGTCTGGGGATATATGGTTTCCTTCCTTACGTAGATGATGTGCCATACTAGCAATGACCCTAGCGATGACCCGCGTCTGGGTGTGGGTACTGCTGTATTACCCACGGGAAGAGTGGCCTTAGGGTAAGTGGTGACCTAGGCAGAGGTTGCCACCGATCGTCACCGCTACCCCCTCCTGGTCTACCTACACCAAATAGAGTCTGGAAAGGTGCCCGGTAGAGCAACACCCTAGGCGGCTACCTACTTGGCCTATGCCTAAGGCCGGCTATGTGTGTGGTCCCTTGGGCATCGGACTCGGGAGCGTGGCACGTCTGCCGTTGGTATGTCCAGCATTACCCACATCCAGCCCCAAGGCAGTTAACACAACATCCATGGGTCCACATGGTGTCCCAGCTGTGCACTCCGGGAACTCTATGGAATTTAACCCACACCTCGGACAGCTGTGTAATCCTAGCCTCACCTCAGGATACGTACCTGAGTAGTAGCACAGGGCGACTGTAGTCACACTCCACATAGATGGTGCCTCCACTGACCCTGGGTATTACCATACCATTAGTTTGACAAGCCTTATCTGCAAAGCCATGGAGATGGATCATAATGGGACACATAGATGAGGACATAGGGGACCCGCATACTTTGGATACAACCCAGTTTAGCTTGGTCATAGTCAGATCATGCCCTTTACGTGTTTCACTTTGTAGAATCAGTCACCAAGGCCATTGCTGAGGGTAAACCAGTCCATACAGCCTACCTCAACCCGGCAGAGGCCGTCGACACAATACCCCCCTCGGGTATACTTGATAAACCCGTCATCTTGAATGTAAATCCATACATCGCCCTATGGGTTGCAAGGGGCTGGGTCACAGAACACACATGGCCATAGTTGCTGGCGCCATGTCATACTCACAGCCAGTCACAGGTGGTGTCCCATGGGGCTCAGTCCTGGGTCCACTATTTCCAGCATCTCGTTTCCAATGTACACGCACACAGGGGTTATGGGTGACAATGTTTGCATCGACTGCAAACGGATGCCAAGGTCAGACACACATCTGACACAGATATCCTTCAGGAGTGCCTCACAGATGTGGATAAGTGGTACCAGAGACATGTCCTACAGCTAAATGCCAGGAAATGCATAGGCATACCCGCCGGGATGAACAAGGTTACCCGAGCTACCATATAGGTGGCAGTCCACTGAACACGGAGGGTTACCAGTGATCTGGGGACACGTGTTGTTGTTAACCGTTCGTTAGACACACATGTTGCTAACATAGTTGGGTAGACCTTCCACATTGGCCACATCATCATGAAGGGATTCACATCTAGATCAGGGAGGTCATTGTCCCCTTGTACTCATCACTCAATAGACCTATGATTGGGTACAATGCCCGTTCAGAATGTATCTGACCCAACACCTGCAGCAGCTGGAAAGGCACCAACAGTTCTTCGACAAGCGGATGCAGGGTCTCAGGTATATGTGTTATACTGACCGACTGAAAGGATTCCAGCTGTATACAGTTGCATACCACTTGCCCAGAGGTGACCCGTGCCTGGCATGCGGCTAGGTCGAACAGATCTGATGACTATGCTTCACGTAAATAAGGTAGATCCTCAGAACCACAAGGGCAGCTGGCGTACACCTTGACACTGTCATTAATCGAGCGTGTTGTTGGGACGGATTCATCACCCAGACACTCACTATGCTGTGGAGCGACATCCCAGTACATGTGAGGGCAAGCACCTCGCTGGCCTTCTGTTAGTATTTACACATGGATGTCTGGATTGATTTATTTCTGTAACCTTCTAAATGAATGTTACATTAGCACATTGTGAATCTTTACATTTCGTTGGTCTATTTTACAGTACTCATATTCATACGGTTTATGTGTATATATTATGGTTCATTCATATTACTAGGTGTCTGCAGTTCTGTTAATATATTGGCACAATCCGTAGGACATATACATGTAGCTTACACAGTCAGACATTTGGAAAACATTTTATGTTGGTTCATGTTTCATATATGTACATATATTTCCATTTTCCGATGAATACTGTACCTTGCGAAGCAATGTCTGTTGTCCTCACTGTGTGGGATGTGTAACCCAAGTAAGGTTTGTTCGCTTGTCTGCCTTTAAGGCATGTAATTAGTACCTAGCACATCTAATGTACCAACCAATTAATGCTTGTAAATGTAGTAGGTTGGACTACATTGTATGTAGTCTGAATAAGTCTGCTTATGAAGCAGGCGAACCGGGCTCCAATAGACTATGGTGACTGCCTTGAATTTTTGGTGTGCTCTGGTTGGTCACTGACGGTCCCTACAGTACCTCGTCTTTGCTTTGGACTTCATCGGCTGGTTGTCTGTGTTTCTTGTATGGGGAATGTCAACTGTAGTCCCTATGTGTATGACTTGTGTAATGCTTTACTACGGCAGTGTAATTCCACGGGTTTGCATTTATGTGTGCCATCTTAGTCATACGCTTGTCCATCCATGTGAATTGCCTACTATACACTGGTATGGGGCTGTACACATTTCACACCTGCATTTTGCATTCCCGGAGTATGGTGTGCATTATTAGCGGAGAGTGGCGCATGTGCTACGCACGTCCCTCCCAGGCGGGACAAAGGATTGCCTGCGAAACAACACCGAGGCCAGATTCTACATACCCAGACTCCCTTGACTGCAACAGTGGACAGTACCCATTACACATCCTTCATGTGTGCTGCAGTGTGATGTGGGCGCAGCTGTATGGACCCGATACCCTGGGTATTTCTGTGCATGTGTGCTGCAGTTCATGGACAGCTATCATCAACATTGAACACGCTTGCGTGCCTATGTGTACCTGTGTCGTGGTGTCGACAATTAGATCACATGAGTAATGCAGGAAGCTAGCAGGCATGCTCTGAACAGAATTTTTGGGTCCTACAATGGACACCGATGTGCATATGTCAAGTTAGATGTTGCTGGACTGTGTCCACCTGCCCAGTGCTTTTCACTGCTGGTGTATGTTCCCCAATCGCGGATGTCTGTTTGACTACCCATTCCACATGGTGCTACATAACCCGGCTGCGTTAGTACTGTGAACAAATGACATACATCCAAAGATGGTGGTTACCAACTGCTTCATATAAACCTCAGACATCCCAATGGGACATATCCGTCACTATATTTCCAATATAACACCACCAGAACATGTTGCTTACCTATGCATTCATGTAACCATGTTGTCTTCGTAGGTGGGAATGCCATAGTTTACACATCCTACGTGGCGTTGTGTGTGTGCCATTAGTATGTGTTCCACAGGTCGCACATCTGTTCCGCTGTGCGGTGGCGGGTGCTCCTCAGTCTGTTGCTGGCAGACTGAGTGCTGTATCTTGCCGGTGTTGGCACGAGAGTCCGGCTCTGTATGTGGAATGTCAACTGTGGTCCCTATGTGTATTTCCTGTGTCATGCCTTACAGCGGCTATGTCATTTACCGGGTTTGCAGTTGTGGGTGCCATCCTGGCCATCACGGGTGTCCATCCATGACAATTGCCTACTGGACACTAGTATAGGGCTGTACACATTCCACACCTACATTTAGCATTCTCCGGAGTATGGTTTGCATTATTAGCGGAGAGTAAGGCAGGTGCTACGCACAAATCCCTCCCACAGGGCGGGTAGAAGGATTGCCTGCGAAACAACACCGAGCACAGAGTCTACATACCCAGAATCCCTTGACCGCAACAATTGCCAGTACCCATTACACATCCGTCATGTGTGCGGAAGTGTGATGTGGATGCAGTTCTATGGACCGGTACCCTGGGTATTTCTGTGCATCTGTGCTGCATTACATGGAGAGCTATCAGCAACATTAAACACGCTTGCGGTGCATATGTGTACCTGTGACTACAATGAGTTCCGTTAGGTGATTAAATAAAGGCGGAAGAGCTGTCTTTAGACAAATTTTTGGGTCCTACAATGGACACCACTGTGCATATGTAAAGTGTAGAGCTTGTCGGACTGTGTCCTTGTGAGCATTGGATTTCACTGATACTGTGTGTTCAGGAATCGCGGATGTCTGTTTGACTACCCATTCCACATGGTGCTACATAACCAGCTGATTTAGTACTGTGAACAATTGACATACATCCAAAGATGCTGGTTAACAACTGCTTCATATAAACCGCAGACATCCCAATGGGACATATCCGTCACTGTATTTCCAATATAACAGCACGGAACATGTTGCTTACCTATGCATTCATTTAACCATGTTGTCTTCATAGGTGGGAATGCCATAGCTTACATATCCTACTTGGCGTTGTGTGTGTGCCATTAGTATGTGTTCCACAGGACGTACAGCTGTTCCGCTGTGCGGTGGCGGGTGCTCCTCAGTCTGTTGCTGGCAGACTGAGTGCTGTATCTTGCCCGGTGTTGTACGAGTCCGGCTCTGTATGTGGAATGTCAACTGTGGTCCCTATGTGTATTTCCTGTGTCATGCCTTACAGCGGCTATGTCATTTACCGGGTTTGCAGTTGTGGGTGCCATCCTGGCCATACGGGTGTCCATCCATGACAATTGCCTACTGGACACTAGTATAGGGCTGTACACATTCCACACCTACATTTAGCATTCTCCGGAGTATGTTTTGCATTATTAGCGGGGAGTAAGGCAGGTGCTACGCACATCCCTCCCACAGGGCGGGAGGAAGGATTGCCTGCGAAACAACACCGAGCACAGAGTCTACATACCCAGAATCCCTTGACGCGACAATTGACAGTACCCATTACACATCCGTCCTGTGTGCGGAAGTGTGATGTGGATGCAGTGCTATGGACCCGGTACCCTGTGTATTTCTGTGCATCTGTGCTGCATTACATGGACAGCTATCAGCAACATTAAACACGTTTGCGGTGCATATGTGTACCTGTGGCGTCAATGAGTTCACTTAAGTGTTGAAAGAATGCGGCATTCCTGTCTTTAGACAAATTTTTGGGTCCTACATTGGACACCACTGTGCATATGTAAAGTGTAGAGCTTGTCGGACTGTGTCCTTGTGAGCAGTGGGTTTCACTGATACTGTGTGTTCAGGAATCGCGGATGTCTGTTGGACTACCCATTCCACATGGTGCTACATAACCAGGTGATGTACTACTGTGGACAAATTACATACATCCAACGATGCTGGTTAGCAAATGCTCAATTTAAACCGCTGACGTCCCAATGGGACATATCCGTCACTGTATTTCCACTATAACACCACCAGAACATGTTGCTTACCTATGCATTCATTTAACCATGTTGTCTTCATAGGTGGGAAAGCCATAGTTTACATATCCTACTTGGGGTTGTGTGTGTGCCATTAGTATGTGTTCCACAGGTCGCACATCTGTTACGCTGTGCGGTGGCGGGTGCTCCTCAGTCTGTTGCTGGCAGATTGAGTGCTGTATGCGCCCGGTGTTGTACGACGGTCCTGCTTTGTATGTGGAATGTCAACTGTAGTCCCTATGTGTATTTCCTGTGTTATGCCTTCCTGCGGCTATGTCATTTACCCGTGTCTGCAGTTGTGGGTGCCATTCTGGCCATACGGGTGTCCATCCATGACAATTGCCTACTGGACAGTAGTATGGGGCTGTACACATTACACACCTACATTTAGCATTCTCCGGAGTATGGTTTGCATTATTAAGCGGAGACTGAGGCAGGTGATCGCACACATCCCTCCCGCAGGCGGGAGAAAGTATTGCCTGCGAAGCGACACCGAGCACAGAGTCTACATACCCAGAATCCCTTGACTGCAACAATTGACAGTACCCATTACACATCCGTCATGTGTGCGGAGGTGTGATGTGGATGCAGTTGTATGGACCGGTACCCTGGGTATTTCTGTGCATCTGTGCTGCATTACATGGACAGCTATCAGCAACATTAAACACGCTTGCGGTGCATATGTGTACGTGTGGCGTCAATGAGTTCAGATGCAGCGTTGGAATAACACATTATTCGATTCTTTCCACAATTTTTGGGTCCTACAATGGACACCACTGTGCATATGTAAAGTGTAGAGCTTGTCGGACTGTGTCCTTGTGAGCAGTGGGTTTCACTGATGCTGTGTGTTCAGCAATTGTGTATGTGTGCTTGACTACCCATACTGTGTTGTGCTACAGGAACCATGTCTTCCGACACCAGAAACCAATGCTATACATCCAATGTTGCAGGTTAACAACCACTTTCATACCATACCCAGAGGTCACGATTGGGAGGTATTGCCACTTTATTATCGGAACAACACCCCCAGACTGTGTACATCATGGGAACTTTAGGCCAGTCTTACCGGCCATTTCCAATTGTAATTGGCAGACACATGTCAATACATGTATGATAACACATATTGTCATGCAGAAGTTGATCTATGTTATTTGGACATTGGCTTCTGCTTTTGGCATCCGTTGCTGTGAGTGTTGCCAGTTACCATACACATTGCTTGCTCAGAGGCAGACTACACACTACTGCGCAGTACTGTGGTCTCCTTTAAGGACCCTGAGCCAGTGGTCAATGGTACAGCAGCCACTGCATAAATCACATTGCCATCTACCAGTACCTACAGGACTGCATGAGCCAGTCATTCACTTACCCAACTGTGGTTCACTGTACCAATGCCAAGCATCCAGTGTGGTGTACCCCAGCCATACACAAAATGTACAACACGAGGAGGTGGCTACTACAAGGTGGAGCAGACACCTTGTGAGGTGTGACACCCTTGGTCATCATATGTGTAGACTTACACACTGTCATGAAATAGTCAGGGCACATTCCACAGATATACCTACATGGACCTGGCTAACAATCATACCACCTTCAGTTGCTATGCTGGACACCTGGGAGCTCAGTCCCACATATGCTCTGACTGGGTTCACATAGAGGTGGGGTTTACTCAACATACACACATTGCCAACATACAGGCTGACAAGTCCAGTGAGGACATCTCCACACCCTCCCCACACATGAGGAGATGTGTGTACCACTGGTTTGTGGTCACCTAATGTTCTGTGACACACAGGTGGGACATGCTCTCTCCAGGGTAGTGGACATAGCATCGATGAGACCAGCTGGTGACCCGCTGTGTACTCCACTATCTCGGTTATGAATTAGACCCACAGTTAGGACAGCTATTTCTTTGTAGCCTCACCTCAGGTAGGGTACCCAGGTTGTGTCACATGGCAGCTGTAGTCCCACGTCAGAAGGCCAATACCTCCACTGAGGCTGGTTATTACTGTCCCATTACCCTGAGGAGAACTATCTGCAAAGACATGGGGAGGGATCATACTGTGGCTCGTACCTGACTGCATAGGGGACATACTTACTTTGCCTCACACACGGTTTGTCTTGTTCAGGGGCGGTTCATGCCTTTAAAGCATGGTTGACATTTTCAGGACAGTCGCCGAGGCCACTGATGGGGGTGTTGCAGTCCATACAGCCTACCTCAACCTGGCAAAGCCCTTCATCACATTACCCCCTCAGGTATCGTTGATAAACCCATTGGCTGGGATGTGAACACGCACATCACAGAATGTGTTGTAAACTGTCTATGTGACACAACCCACACGGTCATAGTTGCTGGCAGCATATCAGACCTACTGCCTGTCAGAAGTGGTGTCCCATGGGGCCCTTCCATGTGTGCACTCCTGTCATACACCTACATCTTCATGGTACAGGCACACACAGGGGTGCTATGGGCAACAGTGTTTGTAGATGACTGCAAAACAGGTGCCATAGTGGGACAGACATCTGACACAGATATCCTTGAAGGGGCCTCCCAGGTATGCATATCTGCTGTCAGGGACATGTCCCACAGCTAAATGCAACGTCATGCAACATCATACCTGTGGAAGTACTAGGTCACCCCTGTCCAGCATATAGGTGGCTGTCCACTCAGCACAGGGGTGTTTACCAGGAATCAGGGGACAGTGTTGGGCGGTCACCATTCATTCCACACACACGTTGCTATCGTGGTTGTGTGGGTCTTCTACATTGCCCACCTGTTGGTGCAGGGATTCACATCTACATCAGGCTAGGTCATTGTTCCCTTGTACCCATTCGTGTTACACCTATGATCTACTACGTTGCCCCATTCAGACTGTATCTGACCATACACCTACAGCAGCTGGGAAGCCCACATAGGTTGATCGTTGTACAGATGCAGGATGACACCATTTTGTGTAATGCTGCCCCACATGTAGGACCCCTGCCACATCATGTCACATACCTGCTGTTTGGTGTTGACCTGTGCCTGACATACAAGGCCATGTCAACCCATATGTCATGTGTATGCTTCACCTACTGTATCCGCATCCCTCAGAATCACTAGGGCAGGTGACATTTACCTTGTCACGGTCATTCATGGGATGTGTTTGGGTGACACATATATCACCCAGACAATCATTATGCTGTGGATCTACATCACAGTACATGTGAGACAGACATCCTTCCTAGCCTTGTTCGCAGCTATGTTGTCCATTGGATGGAGAATTGCAGGTATAGGCCAGGGATTACATCATTATCACTGCTTGCCGGAGATACAGCAATATCATGGGTATTTCATCTGAGGCACAGAAGGTTGGCAAAGTCATCCTAACTATGGTGTAGTATTATGGCTGGGCCTGGGACGATGGCCTACCCTGTACCTATGGCCGTGTGAACCTATATTCATAGTTTGTCACATGTACAATTGTCTATCCACTATAGTCTTTCGCCACTGTATATTTCTGTGGCACATGATTGTCCTCTGTATTACATGCAGGTATGCTGTGTGCGTTGCACATACGTCACAGTTGATGACAGTGTATCTGTGTCCCTAACACTGTGATACTGAGGACTACCACACATCCTTCACAGCATTACATGCATATGTCCATTCTATTCTTCTTTGGCCTATGGGGGGGGTGTTAAGGCAAACATTACTCAAGTCCCTGTTTGTGCATGCTTCATGTTGGTGTTTGACCAGGCTCCGTTGCAGTCATGTGTTGGACAGTAGTGTGTCTGTGTGTTTGCCATGTGTTTTTATTGCCAGTACATCTGTGGGAGGTGTAGTTGGCACATGTTCCTCTTTGCAGGGACACCCATCCTGGTGTTTGTGTCATGCATCTGCACTTGGCACGTGCCATATGTCCTGTACTATTCCCACAGTCGTGTATGCCTTCATGCACTACTACTGCGTGTTACTGGCTGTGTGTATGTGGTACACATGGACATTGTGATGTTTGTCTTGACCTATTCCAATGCTAGATCGTAAACATCTGTCAATTAAGTCTTTTAAATCAAACTGTAACACTCATTCGTATTTTCAACATGACACTCATTAACACAGGAAGCTGGGATTAATAACATTTTATTACTGTGCAGCAGGAGGCAAAGGAGTATGCAGTCAAAGTTTAGACATTTGTTCAACTCTATACATGTTACATCTGTATGAGCATTCTGTATACTATCATCCTTTGCACACATTAATGATGTTGTCAGTCACAAGGCATTTACATTGCTAGAGTACAGAACATTGTATTCCTACAACAGTGCTCAGGTAATGCTTATTACATGTTTTCCCATGAGGATAGCCCAACCTTGCAAGCCACATATTCAGTTAGACTGTACTTTGGTAAGTTCTGCTCTGACACGGTTCCAACACTGTTCATATTCAGTCCTCACTCCGTGTCCTACTAGGTTCCTGTGTCTCTCTGCTGAGCAGCTGTACTCTGTGTTACAGCTCACAAGCCTATCCTCCTCAGTAGAGGGATGACAGATATACCTGTACATACATGTATTATTCTCTAACCGAGCAGATGACTAATGCTGACTGACATACACCTGCTGCACTGGTTACTGCTAGGGTTAGGGTTCAATCACACTGCAGCTACACTACAAGCAATTACATGCATGAGAAGCTGTACTGCTATATTGTCAGGTAGAATAATATGCATTATACACTATTAGCTTCTAAATTTGCACGTCATATTATGTTTAAATATGTATTTTGCTAACATTCTCCCTCCTTTGATTGCTTCTACTCTATCCAGAGACATATACAACATTATTTCATTCCCTGGCGTCTTCCTCTGTGGGACGTTTAACTAGGCAAGTAATTTGATGTACATTGCAAGTAGGATTGCATTTTCTATTGACAAATACCACTACAGGTCTTGATACATAGTCTCGGGTACAGGTATGTTGCCAGAGTCCTGACTAATACTTACATGCACAGTATCCGCACTAGACACATGCTCCCAATATGAGCAGAACAACACAAATGGCAATCATGATATTCAGTATGACTGACCCCATCCACCCAATGGTTTGTGGAAATGGTTCGGCAGTGGGTTTGGGCCTGGTTCCGCCATGGATGACACCTGCTATATTACCTGTAGGTGGGCGTTGCTTTTGGTCTCTTCATGTGGTAGTTGGACACAGCGATCTTCTTCAGTAAGCGCGCGCGTACCAATTCTCAGCGCCACGGTGCAGTCGTGCACTATTACATTTTGTGACACAACAGTTCTCATTGCATCCAGTTCATCAGTCACATGTTCAGGGGCGTGAAGTCACATTCATCCTTCCTCCGACAGTTTTTGATAACCTCCTCTGTTCCTGATTGATTTCACTACTCCAGAAGCTGGGGTGTTCCAGCCCATGTTGTGGCAGCTGTCACTGAAGTCCATATGAATCGGTATTCCTTTATCTCTTGCAGAGGACTGACATGTCAGAACAGCTTCCATTTCACCCACTGGCTTAGTAGGTGTCTCGACTGTGTTCCCAGTTCTTTGAGCTATATGTGTTATAGTTTGTTTCGCACCCACAGGCAATTGTACAGTATGTCATGTGACTGGAGCCAGATAACCCAAATAACAACTTGCGGACCAATTCCCAGGTAACCATTGCTATGCTTATTTCCCACAAACAACATTACTATATTCTACTTTATTACTGATGCGGGTTACCTCTGCATGTAACAAATTCCTGTCTCGAACAGAGGACTGTTTTACAATTCAGGATGTTTCTGCACATCCTTCAACATTTATCTCATGATGTTTCAATACAAATTAGGAATGGTGCTACAAGTAGTACTGTGATCTTTGGCTGTTATATGACATTCGTAAGACACAGTTATGTTACAAATACTCCCACCAACTGAAACTGTACCATGTTTATGATAACATACAATTCCTTTTTGTGTAACAGGTAAGTACATTGCCACGTTGTCCTGTGATCTCACAGAACCTGTATCAAAGTGTAGATATTCACAAGTCTCAATCTATCCCGAGGGACAACATGCATCGGAAGTCCTCCATATGATGTAGGTATGGCAGTACAAACACAGCAATTTAATGTGTTCCTAGTCTCTATATGCACCGCATCATGCCTAGGTATCTGTTGAAGTGTGGAAGACACTCTGTGGCCAGTTCATCACGTATCAGTATTTGTATCCGTGTAGTTATATGCAGGTAAGGTCCGGAAATTGTAGCGTAAACACAAACATGGTTAATAGGTGTATAATCATTAGGACAGCAAACATAAATGTCTTTGGGGTTGCTTTGTATTGTTATACAGTCTTAGCCGGGTGATTCGGGCTCTTTGGTATATCAGCTAGAAGATGTCAATCAGACTTGATATCCTTTACCAGATTGAGAAATGTGAGGTGGACCCAGGGCGACCTCTCTGCAAACTTTACTGCGGTGGCGTTGCCAACAGTACCGGTACAGACATTCGCACTGTCCACTTGGCAATAATGTTCTTTGGATAACAGTGACATACACACAGGATACTGGTGTCAGCTATGCTTCCGTCTTCGTTTGCTCTTATCTGTAACAGACTTTAACTGAAGAACACTGTTACTAGTTAACAATCCTCTCATGTCACCTACTACTGAGTCATCGACCTCCGGCTCTGCAGGCATGACAGCTTTCCACTCTGGCACATGATATGCCATTCCACATACTACTTGAAGTGGGTGCAGCACTTTACATTTGTATCTGTTGTCATGCCCAGCATTGTTAGAGGTAGACAGCTCATGTAACTCGTCTGGATGTCACCCACCAAACTCCTCTACTTATTTCTCGGGATCCCATTCTGTGGCGGCAGCAGTCGTGCTGAGTGTGGGTTGTACATGCAATTGACATTCTTGGTATCTGAAGTAATCCCCAGGTAGCGTGATTGTCTGGTTAACTACATGTGTTCTATTGTCACTGTAGCTTCTTTACAGCATGCCAGATCTAGGGATACTTAATTTTACTGGCACCTTTGCCACTGCTGCTGCATCCGGATTACTGGTTGGGAATGCTTCTACCCATTTTGATTATATATATGTGTAATCGCTAAACAGTATTTGTTCCCTTCACATTTATGCAGATGTATGAATTCCATACAAATAATGCGGAGCAGTTAGGGTGGTGTGGGTAAACTCACTCCCTTCGGTTTAAATACTCCCTGTGCATGATATCTCTGACGGCAAGCGTGACACGCTGCTGATGAGGTTTGTATGTGGTTCGTAATTCCGTTATTTAGAGGTATCCAGTAAACCAAATGTACCAACCCCCCTGTTGAGACATGGCTCTACCCATGGCTCCACAAAGCCGCATATCTGAATATATTAGGCGTTAATATTGGCTTTATCAC
The DNA here is from genome assembly GCF_019279795.1 of Protopterus annectens. Lineage (NCBI taxonomy): Eukaryota > Metazoa > Chordata > Ceratodontiformes > Protopteridae > Protopterus > Protopterus annectens. The sequence goes on along the minus strand of NC_056745.1, from coordinate 1,528,121,457 downwards.
TGTGGATATGTGCAGTCCGTGTTCAAGGATTGCTCCTCGTCATAACCTCGTCGGCTTTTCTGCTTTTCGTAGTTGCTGTTTGCATTGTTTGTACAGTTTCTACATCTAAACAGTCTGAGGTTTGTCATTCCTCATTCACACAGACACTTTCCAACTGTGGCGCTGCTTGTTTTGCAGGTGCATGAGCTCATGCCTCAACTTTCCTACTGTTATCCTGTTGCTTTCTATGCCCTGCACATTTACAATTACCTACTTCAGTGGGTAACTGCATGTAGTCTAATGCATTCAGGTTCGTATGCGCATGATTAATCGATTTACGGTGGATGTTATCATTCCCTATTCTTCCACTGCTGCTCATAAACATGCACTGCACAGACAACAGAATGACTATTGGGACATATGTCCACACATCATTTTCCGCTACAGTACAAGCACGTGTTAAAGCTATCTATTCTGCTGCTTGAGCAGACACGTTATGCTGCAGGGTTTGGCCGTCTACAATGTCATTATCAATAACTACTGCATAAACTACTTCATTCATTCCTGTAGGACTCTGTCTACATGATCCGTACACATTAACTGTCACCTCTGCATCATCTAAGGGTATACCAGTGTTATCATGTCTGTGTGTAGTTATTTAATCCATATCGTATAGGCAACTGTGTGGTGTGCCATACACAGGTGTCAGACGTGTCGTTGGTAGGTTTCATGTTGTACAGCGTTCAATCACCATGTGAGGTTGACTCAGTGGTATGGTCAGACATGACAAATGTCTAGCACGAGTCAGGAATTCTATCTTCTCTTGCAGCGGATTGATCGCAACTGCATGACACATTCTCACAGTGAGAGGGTGGTGTAGTAACATTACGGCGGGGCCTGTACTGCCATGGGTGCTACAACAACTGCCTGTACACAATGTGGCACTGACCATGCCACAGTGTCCAACTGCAATGAGTAGTCAGCTATTTAGCGTTGCTTACTTCCCTGCTGTTGCATCAAGACTGTCGTCATATATCTCCGCTTACAATCTACGGTCTGACAACATGTGTTATGATTATTCACGAGACCTACTACAGCTGTTGAGGCTATCAATCGTTCTAGTCTGCATAACACTGTTTCTGCTACTGTAATCCGGTGTACTATGTGTTGTGCTGCCATAAGTGTATTAAAGGTTAAGGCAAACAATACAGCGGATTCCACAGCATTGTTTGGTATCCAGATTTAACATGTGTTAGTCGGGCCAGACCGACATCATTCCCTTCTTGTTAGTTGGCTTGGGTGCTTATTATATTGCTACCTTCCTATCGTCATGTGATGTTCTACCCTACTTGGTAATTGACCTGTATTCTCTGTAGTTGCAATTTATGCTTGCTTACTTTATGTCCCTGTTCTGCTGATAATCTCATTAATGCTATTGTATCTTCCTTACATTGCTGCTGGGTAGGGGCGCAAGCAGAATATCATCAATTAAAGTGGAGCTTGACTGGCCCGGGTGGAGTTGACACGGAATGTAGCTGGCCATCCCTGTGAGAATATCGTTGTACTTTCAAAGTAGCAAAGCGATAGCAGGGTATGGCTGTATCTGTCACCCTGACTGTACAAGCAAAGCAATACGGACTATGTGGATGTATAGGTATTGCAAAGTAAGCATAGCTTATATGTACCACGGTAAGATACTTCTGTGGCATGTTCATAGCATTGAATATAGTGTGTGGGTCTGGCACCATCGCTACCCTACGTATTCTTACATGATTTACAGCTTATACATACTGTACCATCCGCCATTCCCCTTTTGGTTTCAGATCAGGAGATACAGGGGTATTGCATGGTGAATAGCGATTACTTTGTGGATGGCGAATTCCCTCTATGACTTTGCAGATATCTTCTGGTGTCCACGGTCTATACGCTACGGGGGTTGGGTCCTGGCCTTCCTGTCCTGCATGATGGTTCGGTACTTCAATTAATTGACAGATATCCTCACTCTGTTTTAGTACTGTGTTCTTACTCGGGTGTCCCTAGGTATGTTACGTGATAGGGATGTGGTTTCAATAGCTTCTATTACATTTGTTCGTTGTGCTACCACTGTCGCCACAGGATAGCGATGTGGGGACTAGCCTGCCCTCCAGCTTAATATCCTGCATGTGGTATCTGCGGTGGTAGGGTGTTGTGGGGGGGGGGGCGATCGGTACTACTGTATTATGATCTTCTCTGTGTATGTATGATGCTTAGCCATTTGTAGTGTTCTATTCCCTTGATTACACTACCTCAGTCCACCGATGTGCATAGCGGATACCCAATTGTCGCTGTTTTGTCGCCTGCACATCTTAGGGCTGCCACCTTTTCCAATGCACAATGTGGGACATTAGTGTTGAGCGTGTAATTTGCCTGGAAAATGCATACCCACGGCCAGTACATCGACAGGTATTCACGTTTTGCCAGGAGGCGAACAATTGTTGTAGCATTTCAGTTGCTTATTCTGTTTATTATTATATTTTGCTGTTCCACATACAAATTTACTGTTTTATGCTACCATTTTGATATATATCTGGGAAATGTTTGTCCTGAGATATCAGGACATTTGACATTGTTCGGTTTATTTACAGGACACGGCTGGCCAGAGGCCATATCCCTCTCAGGGTGGAACAGGTGTTTACCTTGGAACATATGCATCAAATTTTCAGGGATTACAATGTTTCAGTAACGATATGTTGCCTAATATACCATCAATGTCATATTTATTAGCCCATTTTGCTGCGTAACTCACATTATGTGCTCTCTGCGATTGCATATTCTTCCGTCACCCGTCAAGCGGATCACATGATCTGTTGCTTCAATAATCTCCCATATCCTCTACCACGACTGCTACGTACCCTTCTGTCATAACACGTGTGTCTCCTTCCCTGTATCCACTGTAGTGTCTATAATCACTATTTACTCTGCTGTGTGTTCCCCTGACCTATGTTCAGATTTAACAGTATGTGGGTAGGTCTTGACCCGATATCACTACTGTTAACAGAAACACAATGTAGTCTGGTCCCTGATCTACAATAGACACAAAAGGCAGACACTCCTTACCTGGGCCTCCTGTTTAAGGCTGCACGTTTTCTTCTTCGGACTCACTCTACCGCTTTTCAGCCACAGATCAGACAGTAAACAGCCTCTTTACACACAACAATTCAGTCGGAGGTCTTTTCATTCAAGAAGAACCATTTCTGCATATTCTCCAGCGTACATGTCTAACCAGCCATGCACTCTGACCTGTAGCTTACCAAGGGAATTCGGATTACAAGGATCACAATGTGAAATAAGTTGTTACAACCAGACTGTAGTTATCAGTAGGCTTTTCTAAGTGACAGCCGATAACACAGGAGGCTCGGGTTCAAAACGTTTTAGTAGTGTACACAGGCAGGCTAAATAATATACAGTCCAAGTATGAGAGTTTTGTCTGACTCTATACAGTAAGCAGTTTCTTTATATAGTGTTTACAATCAGCTTTTGCCCACCTTACTGACGTGGTCGGTCACAGGGCATTTCCATCACTATGGTCCGCAATAGTCTATACATACGTGGGTGCTGGGGTCGTGCTCTTAAATTGTTTTCTCATGGGAATAACACAGCCTTGCAAGGCACCTTGTACATTACAGTATCCTTTTGTGATTGTAGCTGTTTCAAGGACCCTAGACTGTTACGATACAGTGGACAGTTAATTTCTTCTAACGTTGCTTTGTCTCTCTGGTAGGGAGTTGTACTGCTATCTTCGATAGAGCTCACAAGGCCATCCTCCTCTGGGGAAGGAGTGCTGTTATGCATGTACATACATTTATTGTTCTGTAACCCAGCAAATAATTAATGATGACAGACATGAGCCTGCTGTACTGCTTACTGCCAGGTTCAGAATTCCATCACAGTACAGCTTAGCTTCACCAATTACATGCAGGCTTAGTTCTACTGCCATATTATGCGGTACAATTCAATACATTATATAGTATTTGAGTGTAAACTGGAACTTCATATGTGTTTCTATATATTTCTGAACAACATCCATCCGGCCATATGCATGTTGTTCCGTCCTTTACCTTGACCGTGTGTATTTGTCCGTCCAGCTACGCTAATCTCCACATGTGATGTCCCAGTTTCCCCTTCTTTGCCTGTAGCACCCTGTTAGGGCATCCTGTTTGTTAGGCACCTGTTCCGCTATATGTGATCGACTTCACAGCAAAGATAATCATCGATGCGGTGGTCCAACGACCCGACTTGTCCACATGTGTACAGTTATGTGCACCGTGTCGTATGCAAACCTAGATGGTTTGGGCGGGTACATACTACATGCGGGATGTACACATTCTGCTGACACATTCACATGCAGCCATTTACATATCTGTACCTGCGGTGGGTTGGGGACATGTGGGGTACGTATTTGCCCGCGTGGCATTGCCTAACACAAACATCTTACCACAGTTCAGGTATGCACATTGTGTGTGGTTGTATAGCTGCACACGGATGCTAGCAGGTTTGGGTGCAGGGGTATACATGGGTGTGACTGACATGTACAATGAGGCTATTGTGTGGTACATCCGAATGCATGGGTTCTGCTTCTGGATATTACACTTCATCATACACCATCCAGTGTATGCAACAGAAACGTTGCTGGGTCTGGGATATGTTGCTATGCACATGTTTGCCTGTGTTTGAGGTATCTTGCTTCCTTACTGTTGTTATGTCAGCACAGCTACCCGGCTATGTACTGTCACTACTGCTTGTGACCATTATGGTTGGCACCTTTTCCAATGCCCATAGTGGGGCATGTTATGTGAGCACTTCGAAATTTGCAGGACTACACATACTCAGGGCTAGTGCAGTTGACAGAACTTCACTTGTTTGCCATACTATGAGCTTATTCTGTAGACGTTTGGGTTCCTTATTTATTTTCTTATGCCATGTCTGTGTTCCATATCGTAATGTATATGTTTTATGCTACTATTTACATGTATATTGCGGGAATTTGCGTGGCAGGGGATCGGAGGTCATTTTCCATTTTTACGATTGTTGCAGGGACACGACTGTCCAATCAGGGACTGTCCATGGCACATTGGGACAGCAGGTAACCCTGGTGACCATGCCCATGTCGCTACTGGGGTTTCCACCTTTTCCATTTTCCGATCTGGGATATTTCCGGGACTCACATCTGACTTTACAGGCCGACACATACAATCGGTCACTATATAGCATGGAAATTCACTTGCTTGCCTAAATAATATGCTTATTATTGTGGCAATTTCCTTGCTTATTCTGTTTTTGTGTCATTTAGGTATTTCTGTTACAGAAATAACCAATTCATGCTACCATTACATTAAATCACGGGATATCATTGTGTCCTACAATGCGTAGCACGTCAGCCATTTCTATCGTTTTTGGGACACAACTGTCCATGGGTGACTGCCCCAACCAAAGTGGGACAGGTGGTGACCTTAGTCGCTGCTCCTATGTCGGTGCGGCGCTGACATCTTGACTGTACACCTTCTCTGAGTGTAAACACTGACAGTGCATTGCGGACGAGCAGCGGTCTTATCGTATCCTTTACTCCTTGGGCGGGTACACTTATGCCTTCGTGGCTTCTATTTGCTTCTCCATTAATTTGGGGCCGGGGACTATGTTGCATACTGTACATGCGTTTCATTCTGCACAGGACCTGGCTGCTGCCATTACTATTGTGGGCGGACCATGGCTGTCAGCACATTAGGTTGCTCACCTCATGCTGGCTTAGACCGCCTCCAGGCGCATCCTACCTGGGCTCGCTCACGTACACTACGCGCGTGTCTGTGATTCGGTGCACTCTCATTAATATGTATATGGCGCTACTGCGCGGATATTCCATGCACCGCCCGGCGCGGGCCTTACGCCCGACCTTGCGCCGAGCTTCATGAATCCGGGGCATGTCTTTCTTCTCACGCCTTGAGACTGACTGCAGTTCTTACTTGCTATCTGATCTGATTATTGGAAGGGCTGTAGTTCTTTCCCCTTGCTGGATTTGCCTGTAATCTGATTATGGGAAGGGCTGCAGTTTTTTCTCTTTGCTAGATTTGCCCATATAAACAATAGCTCACCTCATACTAGCATCAGCCTGTGCAGAAGCACATATACACTAAATAATCAAAAAAGTCCTAAGTTGTGCAGAAGATGGTAGCAACTGTTTCACTGTGAACTCTCACCTCTAAGGGAAATGAATGGGCAAGTGAGCTCTCACCCCATGGAGGATTGAATGGGTTAATGCAGAACCCAATGTGGGTGTTTAACTCTCAGTATGGGAATTAAAGAATATATACGTATTTACACACATACATATGAAACACACACACACGCAGAGGCACACACAGACACACAAACGCACACAAACACACTGGGGTCAGATAAACATACCTCTCAACCTCTTATCAACTGGAACCCTGACAAAGCCTAAATTAATGGGGGCACAACGGTCCAAAAATTGGGACAGATTTTAAATATTGCTCTTGTAAGCCTAGAAAGTTGTTAGAATAACATGATTTGTGTTAAAAGGCATTTTCTGAAGTATATAAAGTCTGAACCTCAAATGCATGTCATTATTTATTGATTTCAGCTCTCTCTGATTTGCCAGAAAAATGCAAATGTTATGAGGAACAGACCAAAAATATGATGCAAAAATCTGGACATTCTGTGAAAATCTGGACAATTTAGAGGTATTCTGATAAGAGAGATTAAATCAGCAAGAAAAAGATAGTAGCATTGCTGGAACTGAATTCCTTCTTACGTCTTGGTAAGTAGCTTCACGTGGTGGACCTTATTTTCATAAAATCTCACCAAGACAATACCGATATATAGAGTGTATTTTATATAGCATATATCATGGAGAATGGTAGGTTAAAAATAAAAAAGACAATTAGATGCACAGGTCTCAGGGTAAAAAAAGTGTCTAATCCTCTATGTACCTGTGCCAAGTTTGGAAAAAAAAGTAGAGCAGAATCCTTAGAGTACGGAAACATTCTTAAGATAAGGTTAGGCCTGACTCAGAGTGAAAATGGACCCTGTTGTAGAAGGAGGAAGTAGTCCACAAAAAAACACAAAGACCTGACAGAAAAACAGATCCACAAAGATGGCATAGTGGACTACTGAGGATAAGGAAGAAATTATGTATAATTACTATTGTGTAAGAAGCCTATGATTTCCAGAGAGGAGATATTCAGAAAGATTAAAACTGAAATCAGAAGAAGGAAAATAATTGCACAATGTTTGGCAAGGTAAATAAAAAAATCAATAAAATATATCAAGCATTGTGAAATGCTTCAAATAAAAATTGCATTCTTTAATGCAACAGATTTATGAAAAATATTACATAGACAAAGGAACTTTGGGCCAAGTAGAAAAATAAGCAACAGTGGAAGTACAAAAATATAAAGAGCAAAACCCAGAGATTTTTGAAAAGTATAAGTATGAAACAAGGACATGGGAAAGAAAAGGAGATCTGGTCTGGTACAATATTTATGCAAAGGAGAAAGCTGAACTGATTAATACAAAAAAGTAGCTCCAAAGATACTTTAAGAGAAATACAAGCAAAGGCAACTAGATGTGGAACATTTCATAATACAAAAAAAAAAATAAAAAATACAAAGGGAGAATATAGAAAAGAGGATTAGTAAAGTAGAAGATAAACAACTAGAAACTGTAGTTATGGGTTATGTATGAAATGAAGGCTTTAGTGTGGAGAATCCAGCACAGGCAATGCCACATGATGATGAAATTACAGGTCCCCACATTAGGGAGCAACAGGTGAAGCAAGAGACAAATGAGGAGGATTTGCCACATGGTGATGCTATGAATCCATCTGCAGGTGAATGGTACAAAAGTCCAGATGAAGTGGCACAGCAAAGGAAGAAGTAGGAAATGGTGGCAAATCTGATACAGGTAACGCTATGGGCGTGATGGGTCAAAAGGTTCCCATTTGAAGGACCAGCAGTTAATGCAGGATGCATTTGAAGAGGATATATCAAACGAAGATTTTCAGGGACTTTCTGTTGATTACTTACAGGAAACAGAGATCAAAGAAGATATCTTAATCCAGAAAAAATATTTAAATGAAGACCTTCTTAATTTAATAGAGATGGATAGGCACATAAAGATACATGAAATAAATACATTACAGAAAGTTAATAGACCTAAATCTGAAAAGATTGGTAAAACAGGTGAACACAGTAATCAGGACACAAGAGAAATCTGTGTGATATAACAGAAGTAAATAGAATATATTACTGTACAGCTAAACTAATAGTGGATGCAGTGTTGTCTCAAAAATGTAGAGCAACAACGGAAAGGAAGAAAACAAGTAAGAATGCTAGCATGGAAGCATCAAATGGAGGATAAAGCAATTAAGACAAGAAGTACTACTGTTACAGGAACATATAAAAGGGAATAGATTATCTAAAATACTTAGATATGGCACAAGCAATGCACAGTATCAAAACAGACCAAGATTTATCATATACCATTGCCAATAATAAACTAAAATATCACAGGTAGAAAAACCTAGAAGGTATGCCGATAAATCTAAAGGAAAAGTACAAAATAAGTAATTCATTTATGGCTCGAAAATATTCTACAGAAAACTAGGAAACAAAGTAAAAGGAATACAAACACTACCAAAAAAGGAAGAAATGGGCACATTTTTGGGTAAGTATTTATGAAGACCCTATTGAACATAACAAAGATGAAGAATTGATTGAATAAAAAAACTACAGAGTTTTAATGTAGAGGATATGAAATGGGATGAAGTAACAGCCAGAGAAATTGAGACAAAATTAAGAAAAGCTCCTAAATGGAAAACCTCAGGCCCAGACACTGTACCTAACTTCTGGATAAAATCATCAACTTTATTGTCTACACAAAGATTCAGCCCAGAGTAAGAATTACTTATATGCACCAACCTGATTATCAACAGAAAAAAATAGTTCTCCTTAATTGTGAACCTACAAGCCATCCTAACAATGATAGACAAATAACTTGACTTCTGACAATATACGAACTATGTAGTGGAATTGATGTAGACAGCAGAACAAAAGGATAACAAAAAATGCCATGTTGTTCTTAAATTAAGCCAAAGTAGAGAATTGCAAAATGGGGAACAATTTAAGTATGGCATTGACAAATTAAAAAAAAATCATTTGACAGTATCTTAAATACCTTGATAAAGAAATACTTACAGATGTATAAGATACACCCTTCATTGTTCAATTACATTACAGTGAAAATGAAACAGTGGCAGACCACTTTGCAGTTGAGCAATGACAAAAGGAAAATAATTATCCCAGGGATACAAATTCAAAGGGATATTCCAAGTTGATTCGTTGTCACCTCTGCAATTTTTTTTTCTTGCTCTTAACCCATTAAGCTTTTTGCTTAACAAATGAGGCTATGGTTACAATTTGACTCCCAGAAAATAAACTCGTTTAAAGATTTATCATCTACTTTTTGTGGATAAATAAAACTGCATAGTTTATCAGATGAGGAATTGAAAGCACAACTACAAATGTTTAAAACATTCTCTGATGATATAAGAATAGCATTTGGTCTTGATAAATGTTCAAAAGCAACATTTAAAACAGGAAAGCAACAACACAAAGAAAATATCAACATGGGACTGAAATGTGATATAAAGGTACTTGAGCAAGTGGAGATTATGAATATTAGAAAATAGATGAAAGGTCAACAATAAAACATGAACAAATGTGAATAAAGCTCAGTAAGGAATTCTTCAGAAGATTAAAACTGATATAGAACATTACCTTGACATTTAGGAATTAAGTTCAAGCTATAAATCAATTTGTTCTTCCTATTTTAACTTACAGTCTCAGGGTGGCTTACTGGCTGCAAAATTACTGGATTGATTGGACATGAAAACAAGAAAAATGCTTCATACTTCTCAAATGATATATAAAAATCATCATACACCAGGGTTATATATACCTCACTCAGAAGGAGTTTCGAGCCTTCTTGAAAATAATTAAATATATGTATCTGCAATCATGTGACTGCATGCATATTTGCTGACCTCATCAGATCCAAACATATTGAAAGTTTTAAAATGTGAGAAGAAGAAATCTAAGATGATATTTGTGCTTAGTTTAGCAGAAGCATTTCAGCATCAAGAAGGAAAGGAAATAAAATTAGGAGTAGACAAAAATCAGGCAGCAACTGAATGTGCAAAAAAAAAAAAAAAACAAATAATATTAGGAGAAGGAGCAGATGAGAAGGAAAGAAATGTGGAAAACCCATAAATATTGTGGCAAGTACAGAGATCACCTGGCATGACCTCATGTTGACAAAAATCTGAAGCAGGAATGGTTAAGGAGATGTGAATGATAGATATTACATATAGTTAAATATTTTCCCCAAAGAATAATATGCTTTTAATGCAAGGTTTGAAATAATGCAAAATAATTTTTTGCTTTTAATGCAAGGTTTGAAATAATGTAAAAGAAAATGTTCTTTCTCTAAAATGCAGAAATGTAACATGCAAGGTTTGAACTGCAAAGTTGAAAATAGATATGGAAAGTGTATGTACTTAGCACAGCAGCTAACTATGCAACCGTTAAACACCTGTTAGAGCAATTTCGAGGAAAAGTATGAAAGCACGCTTAGTTTGGCTTTTCAGTAGATACATGTGGTTTAGAGCCAGTTCACAGAAAAATATAAAAACATGTTTAGTTTAGCTTATCAGTAAATACATGTAGTTGTGGGCTTAAACTATTACAGTAAATGGTATCCTCTTATGATAAATTAGAGCATACAAAGAGGGAAGTTTTAAAGACATTTGACATTTCAAAAGGAAATAACAAGGACCTTTTGTGAGTCTCCAGGTGCAGAGATGAAGAAAATAAAATGCAAACATACCAACCAATGGGAAGATAACACGGAACAAAAATCAGACATACAAACCACAAGGACACTAAAAACAACACCTGCTGCTTTCTAAAAAATTACATAAGCTGGAAGTTGCTTGTTCTTCTTGAAAGCCATCTTCATCAAGTGTGCATTGATCCTAGGCATGGCACAGTTCACGAGAAGCAAATATTTTTTCTAGCTATGTTATAATAGAATTGAAATATCTTGGACAGTATAACTGCTTGGCAATTTATGTTTTTTGAAATAAAGTATTCAGCGCATACAGTGGTATGGTGTGAATCCATTAACTTGTCATTGAAATAATTTAACAGTGCTGAGCCACCTTGAATGTGACCTTTGACATCTGTTACCAGCAGTTATTGTTTGTTGGCGCCATAATTTCTACATCAGTTCAACAGGTTGACAGTTTCAAGTGCTTCTAGTCAGTGAAATCTGAGTTTCATCACTGTAACTGTCCAGAGACATTTCACCTTCAATTCATCTGTTGAAGGAGACCATTTCTTCGGAGTGACTTCAGCCTGATCACCTGTTTGTTGTCTATGAAAAATATGGCAAATTCTTCATAGTTATAACTTGGAAGCCATTAAAGACTTAAGTTTAAAATGCCCACATTCAGTAGAAGTAAATTTACATGATATGCCAGAAAAAGTCTGGTCTCTTTTATTAAAATGGTTTGAATCTTCTATGTCAGAAGTTAAATGTAAATCTGGCATTTATAATGTTCAAAAATATGGCAAAGCCTGTCTTTGTAAATTGATACATGTTTATGATCAATACATAGGAAAGTCTAAGGCATTTCAGGAAGAATGTTGTTTTATGTGGCAGTAAATTTCCACAATCATGTCTATCATGTCACAAGAGTTTAGTATATAAGTCATATAATAAAATATATCCCATTGGAAAGGACATATTTCATTCTATTCCTAATACATCTTTAGATAAAGACCAGTTAAATAGTTCTTCTGCAGTCATGTCCTTGCCAGATATGATAAAATCTATAGAGGATTTTATTCAACATCTTGAGACTTTACCTTTTCATGATTTGACAAAAATGTATGATGATTATTGTCATCAATGGAATGATATTCATGCCAAGATTTCTAATGAAACAGAAAGAAATGAAGAATTACAAAATATTAATCAAATTTACAGGAAATGTGCCAAAAAATCACAGGAAGAAATTTCTGAACTAGTAAGATATAGTATTAAGATTTTAACAGAAACACTGACAACTTTTTGAAATCTGTCTAGGGAGAAAGTCCAGAACTGAGATGCCACCTTGAGGCAGAGACTCAAAGTACCATTCAAACTTTAAAAGATGAAATTTATGCTTAAGACAACAATTAGAAAGAGCCCAACAAAATTTATTAAGGGCACAAAATACACAAATTGATTTAACACTACAATTGGAAAGAGCCCAACAAGATTTATTAATGGCACAAAATATACCAATTGATGTTGTACATGGGTCGGCAAGAATGGCAATTATTTTTCCTGCCGATAGTTATCAACAGTCTTGATTATTACAGACTCTGCCTTAGTGGCAAGACAAAAAAGGAATTTGTTTAATATGTTGGCATTTGAAGAATGGTTGACATACACAGTTCACTTGGAATGATGCTCTGTGTAGATTTTTTTTTGCATTTATTCCCAAATGTCTAAAGTCATATATAGAGGCAAAAAAAATGTTCTCTAGACAGTAGAACAGCTCATATGGCAGCTATCCTTAAAGCATACACTCAGGGTCAGCCTTTGAAGGCTGAAATACTTGATTATTTTAAAATAACCATTTCAGATAAATTGATGGAACAGGCTGACCATTTTTAATTAGCTTTTCAGGTTGTCTATGGTAAGTGCAATGACCAGATGAAAAAACTAGAACTACAAAAGTTATTGCTACATACTTTTTTTAAAACAAGTAAAGGGGGTACTGGGGTGACATTAAATACATTCATAAAATAGGGTCTAAGACCTTAGAGGAAGTGGTTCAAAATGTGGCAAGACAATGGGGGATGACAGAAATTAAATTTTTTTGCATATAGCATGAAAAAGTGTTGATTTCATTGAAAAAGGGAGAGGATGCAGTAGGTGGTCTGATGAAAAGAAAGGAGAACCATGAGTGGCTTCTGCTCCAGCAATAGTAAGGGTAGATACACACGGGGGGTCAGGAAAACAAGTGATATGTTTTACTTGCAAAAAAAAAAAAAAGGTCAAACCAAACAATATTGTCTATATTATAAACAATGGAAAGCAAGCCAAATACAAAAAAGTATATGTATATATATATATATATATATATATATATATATATATATATATGCAGAAAACATTAATTTTTCTAAACATAGACCTGGGGAACAGAATCAAGAAAAGAGAGGCATACATGATGAGAAACAATCAAAGGATCAAAATCTGAATGATTCAGGGGAAAGTAAAGTATGTCCCTTAGAATACACAGAACTTCCACCATATAATCCTTTGTATGGCACAGGTCAGGAAATAAAGCGTGAGGTAGAAAGTACAAAATAAAGTCTAGACAGTGATGACATAAACAGTTAGTGAGGAACGGAATATACTGTCTGCATAATTAGATACATGCCCAGGATGAGTGATCAAAGCGAATTTGATTCCAATTAGGGATATGCACACCCTACCCAAGTAACCTTTCTGACTACTTTTAAAAACAGAAAGGATGGATGCCCATTAGGGGCATTTGTGTTGATGAGACATTATGAAAGGATGTTTTAATTGACACCAAGTCAGCAGTCTCAGTCACTAACAAACATTTGACTGTTAATCCATTAATGCAATCCTATATTCAAGGCTTTGATGGCAGCACTTGTATGACTATGACTAGCAAAGCAGTTAAGATATGTTTCAAGGAAAATGGAATTCCAGTGGAGGGTATATTTTTTATGAATTCCAATTATGGAACAACAATTCTCGCGGTGGATATCTTTGGTAAACTAGAAATTGACTTTGCTAACAGGGTTTTGTGGACCACCAGTAAAGATGACAGACCTAATACTGTTGAACAATTTTCTTGTTTCGTGATAGACATAGACAGTACAAAAAGACATTGACAAAGGAAGCTCAGTAATGCAGGACAAGTGGGAAAAACATTAAACAGCAATTCCAGTCCTTGTGGGCTACATTAAAGACAGATTGTGGCAAATTAGAAGTATCAGTCAGTGTAGGTAACCCCAACAATTACATTCCACCATTTCAAAACAATATCCAATTCCCAAAGAAGCAGAAAAGGATATGAAAAGGTGTATAGAAGAATGGGAGCAGGCATAATACAGAAGGGTCACAGTCCCACAAATTCACCAATTTGGCCATTGAAAAAAAAAGATGGGAGTTACAGATTAGTCATTGATTTATGTAAGGTTACTCAATACATGACCTCTCGTGCACATTTGGTTCCAAGGGTGCAGGAAATGGCAGCAAGAATAAAACCTCAAAGTAAATGGTTCACAGTCATTGATTTAGCAAATAGATTTTTTGCAGTCCCTTTATAAAAGAAAGATTGGCAATGGTTTGCTTTTACCTTTGACACTCAACAGTATGTAATGACACTATTGTCATAGGCATTTCAAAACAGACCTACAATTTTTCACCAAGTTGTAGGTGAAATTTTAAAACATTTAGAGACAGATGACAGTGTCATTCATTTAATTGCTGACATCCTCATTCAATCAGAAATGGTAGAACAGCATGAAAAACTCTTTAATAAAGTTTTAAGTATACTACAGGATGCAGGATTCAAAGTTAATAGTGAAAAGGTCCAGGTTTTTTCACAGGAAGTGAAGTTTTTATGAACAATAGTCCCTCCCACTGGAAAATCTTGTAAGGAAGGAGTAAAAGGAATTTTGGAATTGCCTCACCCATTGACCATTTCTGAGTTGGATAAATTCCTAAGGATTATGAGCTATTACAGAGATCATAGAAAATTACACAGCAGCTGCTGCATCTGTATAAAATGTTAGTTGATCAAAAGGAGGAATCATGTCTGAAGTGGGGACAGAAGGAAGGAGAAGCTTTTGAACTCTTAAAGAAAAAATTGTCACAGGCCACTGAACTAGTAGCACCTGATGTTAGGCAAAGTCTCGTCTTACAAGCAAGTGCAAGGAATGAGACCATTTCAGCAGTTCTCCTGCAATATTGGCCTCAGGGAAGTGAGGGCAAGGGGAAAGGACACTCTTACTGGTGACTTTCTGCAGTAAAACATTAACCCTGGTTGAAAAGAGGTACTACCCATGCACTCATCAGTTTTTGGCCATTTATTGGGGAATCAAACAAACAGAATACTTGACAATCTTTTCAAAAACAATTGTACAGACAGAACATCAGTCTGTTATAATTCTAGTAAATTCCACAGAAATGAATAACATCACAGAAGGGGTGAGTCAGACTGTTTTTGCAAAATGGGTGACTCTATTCAGTACCAAGAATGTGCTAATGCAGATGGGGACAAGCATTATCTTTCAAATATTGTCAATTATGATGGAAAAGCTCATAATTGTGCCCGAAGCCTCACCTTTAAGTATACATTTTCAAAGCAGTTTACCCACAGTCTATGTAGATGGAAGTGAGATCTGTGAAATATGGGAAATATTTGACACAAGATTTGTGGTAATACCAGGAGATGGCCAGAAACCTAGTCTGAAGAAATGTCCAAGTTATACATCAGTCAAAAGGGCAGAGTTACAAGCAGTAAAATTAATTTTACAACATTTTGAACCTATCACTATTTATAGGGACAGTGCCTATGTAGTAAATTATTTACATTTACAGATGGCAGTTTGGGCCAGAAGGGGATTCATCGACAGTGTTGGCAAACCCCTTAAACATGCCTTGGTACTACGGAAGTTATGGACATTGATTACCCATAACAATTTACAGATAAAGTTTAGTATTGTCAAAATTAAAGCACATCAAGTAGGTAACACAGAACAGGGTAGAGGAAATACCTTGGCAGGAGCCAAAGCAAAACAAGCAGCTGAAACTGGTGAATGGCTATGCCCACGAGTGTTCTGAACACATAGACAAGTTAATGTCAGATGGAAAATCAACATCTTTAGAAATTGAGGATTTAGCATCCCTTCAAAAATAGAAAGGAATCCCCAAAGAATTGGACAGGTGTATACAGGAAGGGGATGCCAAACAGGCAATATTTGTCTATCCAATTCCAGACATAAAAAAAAATGATCATATATCCTGTAAGATCTAATTAGACAGTTGTTCGAATACAATCACAAGATTTTGTACCACATAGGTACAGAAAAGTTATGGCGTATAGTGAAACAAAAGATGTGGAATCCCATGTCTAAAAAACTGTGTAAGACAGTACTAGAGGAATGTTTGATTTGTCTACAGACTAATGCAAATATAAAGAAAACTCAGTTGCATAGAGTACCAGCGGCAGATGGGCTATGGTACACTATATAGGTAGATTATGCAGGACCCCTTCCAGCTGCAAAAAAGGGGATTCAGATATCTATTAGTGGCGGTTGATGTTTACTCAAAATGGGTAGAAGCAATTGTCTCTTAAAAGTATGACAGCTAAAGCCACGGCAAAGGCATTATGGAAAAAACTTTTTTGTCAAATGGGGATGGTCTTGGGTCATAGAATCAGATAATGGACTCCAGTTTACAAGCCAAATAATGTGGCACATGTGCAAATTGTTGGGAATCAAGCACAGGTTTCATGTTCTGTACCATCCATAGTCTGATGAAATTGTTGAAAGGATGAACCGGACAATCAAAGAAAGTTTAAAAAAGGCATGTTTGGAAAAAACAAGGATTGGGTGAGATATTTGCCAGGTTTTCTAATTGGGCATTAGGGCTACACCTAATAGCAAAACAGGAATTTTACCTTTTCAGGTGATGACAGGGAGGAAAATGCCCCTCACACTCTTTTGTGACCCAGAAAAGGTGGACAATCAACTATTACTGACTGCAGTAGAACACCAAAAATGGTTAAAAGATATACAAGGGATATGTGACACAATAGCCAGAGAACAGGCTTACCATCTGCGGAAGGAAATGCCAGTGCAGGAGATGAAGTTACAGTGTGGAGACAAGGTGTTTATAAAAAAGTTCCAGAAGGGGGCCATGGCATAGTAACTGTCAGGGTCCCTATGAGGTGATAGAACAGATAGAACCATTAGCATACAGATTATAAATGGTAAATAAGGAAAATATTAACCCCAGGAAACAGGAGACATTCAAGCAAAAGCAATATGCTGTGTTGGTTCATAGAGATCAATGCAAGTTAATAAAAGTCAATCAGTGTCAGGAAGAAACAGGGGGCATTCAAGCAAAAGCAAGACACCATGATGGTTCACAGAGATCAGTGCAAGTTAATAAAAGTCAAACAGTGTTAGAAGAGTAACAGTCTGTTTAAATTTGTATCTAAATGTTGATATTTTCATCCAGAAGAAGGCCAGAAAATATGGAAGAGACTAGACCTGGTACATGGGAAATTCAAGATTTGGGGGTGCATGTTAATAATCATATGCATTCTAATGCTAGTATACATATTGTTTATAATAGAGATGTATGGGCAGGACAGAACAATCCAAAAAAAGAGATGTTAATACAAAAAGAGACACAAATAAGAAAACTGTAAAGAAGAAGCATACAGAATGGGGGAAGATACTTAGGTTTAACAGATCACAAGAACAGGGACATCAGGATTGAATACCTGATTTCACTACATTTTTGGCCATGCAAAATTTATTTGCAAAGGCACATAATAAGTCAGATTGTTAGGTTTGTTGCCACTTTCCTTACGGAAGGAAAATACCATTGCATGCAGCCCCTGTAGATGTTATAGATACAGGATTTATGTTCAAAGGGGCCTTATACGAATAGAGTTGTAAGAAAATCGGCTATAAAAGAACATTTACAGTTCATGGAAACAGAAGGAGGGATACTCTGTTTTCAAAAGAAAGGGACAATTACGGTTGGTATTAGCAATTGTAATTATTCTATCACCTACACAATTACTGCTTAGGCACTAAGCTTGAGTATCATGGGGAGCTCAATGAAATAAAAACAGCATGGGTGCTAACACATAATTATTTTGAGGAAGGGATGACAGACATTTTCAGGTGTAATACCATGACTAATTCAACGGACCGAGAAAATGTCACATTTCTTGCAGAAGGGATCTTTTTCATATGTGAAAAGATTGCTTACAAATGGCTACCAATAGAATGGTGGGGATCCTGTTACATAGGATATTAAGTTCCAATGATGAGAATTACACACACATTACCAGAGAACACAGTAAGAAATTACCAGAAAGAAGGGAGGACCATGATAGTCTTTCCAAAATAGGAGAGGATATAAAATAGTTGGATTTGGGAGATGTTATTATTTCATGAGCTGGGATCTTTCCTTGGCATGGTGCTACTAAGGCCATATGGGAATTATGGAAAGTTGCAAAGCTGATGGAAGTGTTAGCAAATGCAACCTATGGAGCTATATCAGATATAAAAGAGGAGGTGGTAGCAATGAGAACAATGGTCCTCCAGAACAGGATGGCTTTAGAATTTTTGCTTGCTAGCCAGGGAGGGGTATGAGATCTAGTGCGAGCAGAATCCTGTGCATTTATTCCTGATAAATCAGAATCTATACAGCAACATTTAGAGAGAATTGCTGAGGTTTCTTTAAAATCCAGGGAAAAATGGAGTACAGAGTGGTCTGATTACTTAAGTGGACTGTTTTCAGGGTGGTGGGGCACTATAATCACAACCTTGATTGCCTTCAGTGTCATTATCTTTTTATCTCTGATGATTTGTATGATTTTAAAATCTGTATTAATAAAACTGTTAATCAAGTAACTGTCATCAACAATGAAGAAACCATATTAAATAGAGGATTGCATTTTTTATAGATTGCATTTTCTTTGGCTTAATTAAAACAAAAAGTGGGAATTGATAGATATTATGTAAAGTAAAATATTTTCCACAAAGAATAATGTAAAAGAAAATGTTTACTTTTAATGCAAGGTTTGAAATAATATAAAAGGAAATGTTCCTTCTGTAAAATGCAGAAACTTTACATGCAAGGCTTGATCTGCAAAGTTGAAAATATATATGGAAAGTATATGTGCTTAGCACAGCAGCTAACTATGTGACAGTTGAACACCTGTTAGAGCAATTTCGTAGAAAAGTATAAAAACATGCTTAGTTTGGCTTTTAAGTAGATACATGTGGTTTACAGCCAGTTTACGGGAAAAATTATAAAAACATGTTTAGTTTAGCTTATCAGCAAATACATGTGGTTGTGGGCTTAAACTGTTACAGTAAATTATATCCTCTTATGATAAATTAGAGCATACAAAGAAGAAAGTTGTTAAGACATTTGACATTTCAAAAAGAAATAACAAGGACCTTTTTGTGAGTCTCCAGGTGCAGAGATGAAGAAAATAAAATGCAGACATTCCAACCAATGGGAAGATAACACAGAACAGAAATCAGACATACAAACCACAAATACGCTAAAAACAGCACCTGCTGCTATCTAAACAATGTATATAAGCTGGACATTACTTGATCTTCCTGAAAGCCATCTCGATCAAGTGTGCTTTGATCCTAGGCATGACACAGTTCGTGAGAAGCAAAGAGATTTTCTAGCTATGTTATAATAGAATTGAAATAACTCAGACAGTATAACTGCTTGGAAATATATGTTTCTTGTAACAAATCCGCTTATATGTGATCGACTTCACAGCAAAGATAATCATCGATGCGGTGGTCCAACGACCGACTTGTCCACATGTGTACAGTTATGTGCACGTGTGGTCGTATGCAAACCTAGATGGTTTGGACGGGTACATACTACATGCCGGATGTACACATTCTGCTGACACATTCACATGCAGCCATTTACATATCTGTACCTGCGGTGGGTTGGGGACATGTGGGGTACGTATTTGCCCGCGTGGCATTGCCTAACACAAACATCTTAACACAGTTCAGGTATGCACATTGTGTGGTTGTATAGCTGCACACGGATGCTAGCAGGTTTGGGTGCAGGGGTATACATGGGTGTGACTGACATGTACAATGAGGCTATTGTGTGGTACATCCGAATGCATGGGTTCTGCTTCTGGATATTACACTTCATCATACACCATCCAGTGTATGCAACAGAGACGTTGCTGGGTCTGGGATATGTTGCTATGCACATGTTTGCCTGTGTTTGAGGTATCTTGCTTCCTTACTGTTGTTATGTCAGCACAGCTACCGGCTATGTACTGTCACTACTGCTTGTGACCATTATGGTTGGCACCTTTTCCAATGCCCATAGTGGGGCATGTTATGTGGGCACTTCGAAATTTGCAGGACTACACATACTCAGGGCTAGTGCAGTTGACAGAACTTCACTTGTTTGCCATACTATGAGCTTATTCTGTAAGCGTTTGGGTTCCTTATTTATTTTCTTATGCCATGTTTGTGTTCCATATCGTAATGTATATGTTTTATGCTACTATTTACATGTATATTGCGAGAATTTTATGGCAGGGGATCGGAGGTCATTTTCCATTTTACGATTGTTGCAGGGACCGACTGTCCAATCAGGGACTGTCCATGGCACATTGGGACAGCAGGTAACCCTGGTGACCATGCCCATGTCGCTACTGGGGTTTCCACCTTTTCCATTTTCCGATCTGGGATATTTCCGGGACTCACATCTGACTTTACAGGCCGACACATACAAACGGTCACTATATAGCATGGAAATTCACTTGCTTGCCTAAATAATATGCTTATTATTGTGGCAATTTCCTTGCTTATTCTGTTTTTGTGTCATTTAGGTATTTCTGTTACAGAAATAACCAATTCATGCTACCATTACATTAAATACGGGATATCATTGTGTCCTACAATCGTAGCACGTCAGCCATTTCTAATACGTTTTTGGGACACAACTGTCCATGGGTGACTGCCCCAACCAAAGTGGGACAGGTGGTGACCTTAGTCGCTGCTCCTATGTCGGTAAGCGGCGCTGACATCTTGACTGTACACCTTCTCTGAGTGTAAACACTGACAGTGCATTGCGGGACGACCGCGGTCTTATGCGTATCCTTTACTCCTTGGACGGGTACACTTATGCCTTCGTGGCTTCTATTTGCTTCTCCATTAATTTGGGACGGGGACTATGTTGCATACTGTACATGCGTTTCATTCTGCACAGGACCTGGCTGCTGCCATTACTATTGTGGGCGGACCATGGCTGTCAGCACATTAGGTTGCTCACCTCATGCTGGCTTAGACACGCCTCCAGACGCATCCTACCTGGGCTCGCTCACGTACACTACGCACGTGTCTGTGATTCCGGTGCACTCTCATTATTATGTATATGGCGCTACTGCGCCGGATATTCCATGCACCGCCGGCGCAGGCCTTACGCCGGCCTTGCGCCGAGCTTCATGAATCCCGGGGCATGTCTTTCTTCTCACGTCTTGAGACTGACTGCAGTTCTTACTTGCTATCTGATCTGATTATTGGAAGGGCTGTAGTTCTTTCCCCTTGCTGGATTTGCCTGTAATCTGATTATGGGAAGGGCTGCAGTTTTTTCTCTTTGCTAGATTTGCCCATATAAACAATAGCTCACCTCATACTAGCATCAGCCTGTGCAGAAGCACATATACACTAAATAATCAAAAAAGTCCTAAGTTGTGCAGAAGATGGTAGCAACTGTTTCACTGTGAACTCTCACCTCTAAGGGAAATGAATGGGCAAGTGAGCTCTCACCCCATGGAGGATTGAATGGGTTAATGCAGAACCCAATGTGGGTGTTTAACTCTCAGTATGGGAATTAAAGAATATATACGTATTTACACACATACATATGAAACACACACACACGCAGAGGCACACACAGACACACAAACGCACACAAACACACTGGGGTCAGATAAACATACCTCTCAACCTCTTATCAACTGGAACCCTGACAAAGCCTAAATTAATGGGGGCACAACGGTCCAAAAATTGGGACAGATTTTAAATATTGCTCTTGTAAGCCTAGAAAGTTGTTAGAATAACATGATTTGTGTTAAAAGGCATTTTCTGAAGTATATAAAGTCTGAACCTCAAATGCATGTCATTATTTATTGATTTCAGCTCTCTCTGATTTGCCAGAAAAATGCAAATGTTATGAGGAACAGACCAAAAATATGATGCAAAAATCTGGACATTCTGTGAAAATCTGGACAATTTAGAGGTATTCTGATAAGAGAGATTAAATCAGCAAGAAAAAGATAGTAGCATTGCTGGAACTGAATTCCTTCTTACGTCTTGGTAAGTAGCTTCACGTGGTGGACCTTATTTTCATAAAATCTCACCAAGACAATACCGATATATAGAGTGTATTTTATATAGCATATATCATGGAGAATGGTAGGTTAAAAATAAAAAAGACAATTAGATGCACAGGTCTCAGGGTAAAAAAAGTGTCTAATCCTCTATGTACCTGTGCCAAGTTTGGAAAAAAAAGTAGAGCAGAATCCTTAGAGTACGGAAACATTCTTAAGATAAGGTTAGGCCTGACTCAGAGTGAAAATGGACCCCCTGTTGTAGAAGGAGGAAGTAGTCCACAAAAAAACACAAAGACCTGACAGAAAAACAGATCCACAAAGATGGCATAGTGGACTACTGAGGATAAGGAAGAAATTATGTATAATTACTATTGTGTAAGAAGCCTATGATTTCCAGAGAGGAGATATTCAGAAAGATTAAAACTGAAATCAGAAGAAGGAAAATAATTGCACAATGTTTGGCAAGGTAAATAAAAAAAAAATCAATAAAAATATATCAAGCATTGTGAAATGCTTCAAATAAAAATTGCATTCTTTAATGCAACAGATTTATGAAAAATATTACATAGACAAAGGAACTTTGGGCCAAGTAGAAAAATAAGCAACAGTGGAAGTACAAAAATATAAAGAGCAAAACCCAGAGATTTTTGAAAAGTATAAGTATGAAACAAGGACATGGGAAAGAAAAGGAGATCTGGTCTGGTACAATATTTATGCAAAGGAGAAAGCTGAACTGATTAATACAAAAAAGTAGCTCCAAAGATACTTTAAGAGAAATACAAGCAAAGGCAACTAGATGTGGAACATTTCATAATACAAAAAAAAAAAAAAATACAAAGGGAGAATATAGAAAAGAGGATTAGTAAAGTAGAAGATAAACAACTAGAAACTGTAGTTATGGGTTATGTATGAAATGAAGGCTTTAGTGTGGAGAATCCAGCACAGGCAATGCCACATGATGATGAAATTACAGGTCCCCACATTAGGGAGCAACAGGTGAAGCAAGAGACAAATGAGGAGGATTTGCCACATGGTGATGCTATGAATCCATCTGCAGGTGAATGGTACAAAAGTCCAGATGAAGTGGCACAGCAAAGGAAGAAGTAGGAAATGGTGGCAAATCTGATACAGGTAACGTTGCGGCGTGATGGGTCAAAAGGTTCCCATTTGAAGGACCAGCAGTTAATGCAGGATGCATTTGAAGAGGATATATCAAACGAAGATTTTCAGGGACTTTCTGTTGATTACTTACAGGAAACAGAGATCAAAGAAGATATCTTAATCCAGAAAAAATATTTAAATGAAGACCTTCTTAATTTAATAGAGATGGATAGGCACATAAAGATACATGAAATAAATACATTACAGAAAGTTAATAGACCTAAATCTGAAAAGATTGGTAAAACAGGTGAACACAGTAATCAGGACACAAGAGAAATCTGTGTGATATAACAGAAGTAAATAGAATATATTACTGTACAGCTAAACTAATAGTGGATGCAGTGTTGTCTCAAAATGTAGAGCAACAACGGAAAGGAAGAAAACAAGTAAGAATGCTAGCATGGAAGCATCAAATGGAGGATAAAGCAATTAAGACAAGAAGTACTACTGTTACAGGAACATATAAAAGGGAATAGATTATCTAAAATACTTAGATATGGCACAAGCAATGCACAGTATCAAAACAGACCAAGATTTATCATATACCATTGCCAATAATAAACTAAAATATCACAGGTAGAAAAACCTAGAAGGTATGCCGATAAATCTAAAGGAAAAGTACAAAATAAGTAATTCATTTATGGCTCGAAAATATTCTACAGAAAACTAGGAAACAAAGTAAAAGGAATACAAACACTACCAAAAAAGGAAGAAATGGGCACATTTTTGGGTAAGTATTTATGAAGACCCTATTGAACATAACAAAGATGAAGAATTGATTGAATAAAAACTACAGAGTTTTAATGTAGAGGATATGAAATGGGATGAAGTAACAGCCAGAGAAATTGAGACAAAATTAAGAAAAGCTCCTAAATGGAAAACCTCAGGCCCAGACACTGTACCTAACTTCTGGATAAAATCATCAACTTTATTGTCTACACAAAGATTCAGCCCAGAGTAAGAATTACTTATATGCACCAACCTGATTATCAACAGAAAAAATAGTTCTCCTTAATTGTGAACCTACAAGCCATCCTAACAATGATAGACAAATAACTTGACTTCTGACAATATACGAACTATGTAGTGGAATTGATGTAGACAGCAGAACAAAAGGATAACAAAAAATGCCATGTTGTTCTTAAATTAAGCCAAAGTAGAGAATTGCAAAATGGGGAACAATTTAAGTATGGCATTGACAAATTAAAAAAAAATCATTTGACAGTATCTTAAATACCTTGATAAAGAAATACTTACAGATGTATAAGATACACCCTTCATTGTTCAATTACATTACAGTGAAAATGAAACAGTGGCAGACCACTTTGCAGTTGAGCAATGACAAAAGGAAAATAATTATCCCAGGGATACAAATTCAAAGGGGATATTCCAAGTTGATTCGTTGTCACCTCTGCAATTTTTTTTCTTGCTCTTAACCCATTAAGCTTTTTGCTTAACAAATGAGGCTATGGTTACAATTTGACTCCCAGAAAATAAACTCGTTTAAAGATTTATCATCTACTTTTTGTGGATAAATAAAACTGCATAGTTTATCAGATGAGGAATTGAAAGCACAACTACAAATGTTTAAAACATTCTCTGATGATATAAGAATAGCATTTGGTCTTGATAAATGTTCAAAAGCAACATTTAAAACAGGAAAGCAACAACACAAAGAAAATATCAACATGGGACTGAAATGTGATATAAAGGTACTTGAGCAAGTGGAGATTATGAATATTAGAAAATAGATGAAAGGTCAACAATAAAACATGAACAAATGTGAATAAAGCTCAGTAAGGAATTCTTCAGAAGATTAAAACTGATATAGAACATTACCTTGACATTTAGGAATTAAGTTCAAGCTATAAATCAATTTGTTCTTCCTATTTTAACTTACAGTCTCAGGGTGGCTTACTGGCTGCAAAATTACTGGATTGATTGGACATGAAAACAAGAAAAATGCTTCATACTTCTCAAATGATATATAAAAATCATCATACACCAGGGTTATATATACCTCACTCAGAAGGAGTTTCGAGCCTTCTTGAAAATAATTAAATATATGTATCTGCAATCATGTGACTGCATGCATATTTGCTGACCTCATCAGATCCAAACATATTGAAAGTTTTAAAATGTGAGAAGAAGAAATCTAAGATGATATTTGTGCTTAGTTTAGCAGAAGCATTTCAGCATCAAGAAGGAAAGGAAATAAAATTAGGAGTAGACAAAAATCAGGCAGCAACTGAATGTGCAAAAAAAAAAACAAATAATATTAGGAGAAGGAGCAGATGAGAAGGAAAGAAATGTGGAAAACCCATAAATATTGTGGCAAGTACAGAGATCACCTGGCATGACCTCATGTTGACAAAAATCTGAAGCAGGAATGGTTAAGGAGATGTGAATGATAGATATTACATATAGTTAAATATTTTCCCCAAAGAATAATATGCTTTTAATGCAAGGTTTGAAATAATGCAAAATAATTTTTTGCTTTTAATGCAAGGTTTGAAATAATGTAAAAGAAAATGTTCTTTCTCTAAAATGCAGAAATGTAACATGCAAGGTTTGAACTGCAAAGTTGAAAATAGATATGGAAAGTGTATGTACTTAGCACAGCAGCTAACTATGCAACCGTTAAACACCTGTTAGAGCAATTTCGAGGAAAAGTATGAAAGCACGCTTAGTTTGGCTTTTCAGTAGATACATGTGGTTTAGAGCCAGTTCACAGAAAAAAAATATAAAAAACATGTTTAGTTTAGCTTATCAGTAAATACATGTAGTTGTGGGCTTAAACTATTACAGTAAATGGTATCCTCTTATGATAAATTAGAGCATACAAAGAGGGAAGTTTTAAAGACATTTGACATTTCAAAAGGAAATAACAAGGACCTTTTGTGAGTCTCCAGGTGCAGAGATGAAGAAAATAAAATGCAAACATACCAACCAATGGGAAGATAACACGGAACAAAAATCAGACATACAAACCACAAGGACACTAAAAACAACACCTGCTGCTTTCTAAAAAATTACATAAGCTGGAAGTTGCTTGTTCTTCTTGAAAGCCATCTTCATCAAGTGTGCATTGATCCTAGGCATGGCACAGTTCACGAGAAGCAAATATTTTTCTAGCTATGTTATAATAGAATTGAAATATCTTGGACAGTATAACTGCTTGGCAATTTATGTTTTTTGAAATAAAGTATTCAGCGCATACAGTGGTATGGTGTGAATCCATTAACTTGTCATTGAAATAATTTAACAGTGCTGAGCCACCTTGAATGTGACCTTTGACATCTGTTACCAGCAGTTATTGTTTGTTGGCGCCATAATTTCTACATCAGTTCAACAGGTTGACAGTTTCAAGTGCTTCTAGTCAGTGAAATCTGAGTTTCATCACTGTAACTGTCCAGAGACATTTCACCTTCAATTCATCTGTTGAAGGAGACCATTTCTTCGGAGTGACTTCAGCCTGATCACCTGTTTGTTGTCTATGAAAAATATGGCAAATTCTTCATAGTTATAACTTGGAAGCCATTAAAGACTTAAGTTTAAAATGCCCACATTCAGTAGAAGTAAATTTACATGATATGCCAGAAAAGTCTGGTCTCTTTTATTAAAATGGTTTGAATCTTCTATGTCAGAAGTTAAATGTAAATCTGGCATTTATAATGTTCAAAAATATGGCAAAGCCTGTCTTTGTAAATTGATACATGTTTATGATCAATACATAGGAAAGTCTAAGGCATTTCAGGAAGAATGTTGTTTTATGTGGCAGTAAATTTCCACAATCATGTCTATCATGTCACAAGAGTTTAGTATATAAGTCATATAATAAAATATATCCCATTGGAAAGGACATATTTCATTCTATTCCTAATACATCTTTAGATAAAGACCAGTTAAATAGTTCTTCTGCAGTCATGTCCTTGCCAGATATGATAAAATCTATAGAGGATTTTATTCAACATCTTGAGACTTTACCTTTTCATGATTTGACAAAAATGTATGATGATTATTGTCATCAATGGAATGATATTCATGCCAAGATTTCTAATGAAACAGAAAGAAATGAAGAATTACAAAATATTAATCAAATTTACAGGAAATGTGCCAAAAAATCACAGGAAGAAATTTCTGAACTAGTAAGATATAGTATTAAGATTTTAACAGAAACACTGACAACTTTTTGAAATCTGTCTAGGGAGAAAGTCCAGAACTGAGATGCCACCTTGAGGCAGAGACTCAAAGTACCATTCAAACTTTAAAAGATGAAATTTATGCTTAAGACAACAATTAGAAAGAGCCCAACAAAATTTATTAAGGGCACAAAATACACAAATTGATTTAACACTACAATTGGAAAGAGCCCAACAAGATTTATTAATGGCACAAAATATACCAATTGATGTTGTACATGGGTCGGCAAGAATGGCAATTATTTTTCCTGCCGATAGTTATCAACAGTCTTGATTATTACAGACTCTGCCTTAGTGGCAAGACAAAAAAGGAATTTGTTTAATATGTTGGCATTTGAAGAATGGTTGACATACACAGTTCACTTGGAATGATGCTCTGTGTAGATTTTTTTTTGCATTTATTCCCAAATGTCTAAAGTCATATATAGAGGCAAAAAAAATGTTCTCTAGACAGTAGAACAGCTCATATGGCAGCTATCCTTAAAGCATACACTCAGGGTCAGCCTTTGAAGGCTGAAATACTTGATTATTTTAAAATAACCATTTCAGATAAATTGATGGAACAGGCTGACCATTTTTAATTAGCTTTTCAGGTTGTCTATGGTAAGTGCAATGACCAGATGAAAAAACTAGAACTACAAAAGTTATTGCTACATACTTTTTAAAACAAGTAAAGGGGGTACTGGGGTGACATTAAATACATTCATAAAATAGGGTCTAAGACCTTAGAGGAAGTGGTTCAAAATGTGGCAAGACAATGGGGGATGACAGAAATTAAATTTTTTTGCATATAGCATGAAAAAGTGTTGATTTCATTGAAAAAGGGAGAGGATGCAGTAGGTGGTCTGATGAAAAGAAAGGAGAACCATGAGTGGCTTCTGCTCCAGCAATAGTAAGGGTAGATACACACGGGGGGTCAGGAAAACAAGTGATATGTTTTACTTGCAAAAAAAAAAAAGGTCAAACCAAACAATATTGTCTATATTATAAACAATGGAAAGCAAGCCAAATACAAAAAAGTATATGTATATATATATATATATATATATATATATATATATATATATATGCAGAAAACATTAATTTTTCTAAACATAGACCTGGGGAACAGAATCAAGAAAAGAGAGGCATACATGATGAGAAACAATCAAAGGATCAAAATCTGAATGATTCAGGGGAAAGTAAAGTATGTCCCTTAGAATACACAGAACTTCCACCATATAATCCTTTGTATGGCACAGGTCAGGAAATAAAACGTGAGGTAGAAAGTACAAAATAAAGTCTAGACAGTGATGACATAAACAGTTAGTGAGGAACGGAATATACTGTCTGCATAATTAGATACATGCCCAGGATGAGTGATCAAAGCGAATTTGATTCCAATTAGGGATATGCACACCCTACCCAAGTAACCTTTCTGACTACTTTTAAAAACAGAAAGGATGGATGCCCATTAGGGGGCATTTGTGTTGATGAGACATTATGAAAGGATGTTTTAATTGACACCAAGTCAGCAGTCTCAGTCACTAACAAACATTTGACTGTTAATCCATTAATGCAATCCTATATTCAAGGCTTTGATGGCAGCACTTGTATGACTATGACTAGCAAAGCAGTTAAGATATGTTTCAAGGAAAATGGAATTCCAGTGGAGGGTATATTTTTTATGAATTCCAATTGCGGAACAACAATTCTCGCGGTGGATATCTTTGGTAAACTAGAAATTGACTTTGCTAACAGGGTTTTGTGGACCACCAGTAAAGATGACAGACCTAATACTGTTGAACAATTTTCTTGTTTCGTGATAGACATAGACAGTACAAAAAAGACATTGACAAAGGAAGCTCAGTAATGCAGGACAAGTGGGAAAAACATTAAACAGCAATTCCAGTCCTTGTGGGCTACATTAAAGACAGATTGTGGCAAATTAGAAGTATCAGTCAGTGTAGGTAACCCCAACAATTACATTCCACCATTTCAAAACAATATCCAATTCCCAAAGAAGCAGAAAAGGATATGAAAAGGTGTATAGAAGAATGGGAGCAGGCATAATACAGAAGGGTCACAGTCCCACAAATTCACCAATTTGGCCATTGAAAAAAAAAGATGGGAGTTACAGATTAGTCATTGATTTATGTAAGGTTACTCAATACATGACCTCTCGTGCACATTTGGTTCCAAGGGTGCAGGAAATGGCAGCAAGAATAAAACCTCAAAGTAAATGGTTCACAGTCATTGATTTAGCAAATAGATTTTTTGCAGTCCCTTTATAAAAGAAAGATTGGCAATGGTTTGCTTTTACCTTTGACACTCAACAGTATGTAATGACACTATTGTCATAGGCATTTCAAAACAGACCTACAATTTTTCACCAAGTTGTAGGTGAAATTTTAAAACATTTAGAGACAGATGACAGTGTCATTCATTTAATTGCTGACATCCTCATTCAATCAGAAATGGTAGAACAGCATGAAAAACTCTTTAATAAAGTTTTAAGTATACTACAGGATGCAGGATTCAAAGTTAATAGTGAAAAGGTCCAGGTTTTTTCACAGGAAGTGAAGTTTTTATGAACAATAGTCCCTCCCACTGGAAAATCTTGTAAGGAAGGAGTAAAAGGAATTTTGGAATTGCCTCACCCATTGACCATTTCTGAGTTGGATAAATTCCTAAGGATTATGAGCTATTACAGAGAGATCATAGAAAATTACACAGCAGCTGCTGCACCTCTGTATAAAATGTTAGTTGATCAAAAGGAGGAATCATGTCTGAAGTGGGGACAGAAGGAAGGAGAAGCTTTTGAACTCTTAAAGAAAAAATTGTCACAGGCCACTGAACTAGTAGCACCTGATGTTAGGCAAAGTCTCGTCTTACAAGCAAGTGCAAGGAATGAGACCATTTCAGCAGTTCTCCTGCAATATTGGCCTCAGGGAAGTGAGGGCAAGGGGAAAGGACACTCTTACTGGTGACTTTCTGCAGTAAAACATTAACCCTGGTTGAAAAGAGGTACTACCCATGCACTCATCAGTTTTTGGCCATTTATTGGGGAATCAAACAAACAGAATACTTGACAATCTTTTCAAAAACAATTGTACAGACAGAACATCAGTCTGTTATAATTCTAGTAAATTCCACAGAAATGAATAACATCACAGAAGGGGTGAGTCAGACTGTTTTTGCAAAATGGGTGACTCTATTCAGTACCAAGAATGTGCTAATGCAGATGGGGACAAGCATTATCTTTCAAATATTGTCAATTATGATGGAAAAGCTCATAATTGTGCCCGGAAGCCTCACCTTTAAGTATACATTTTCAAAGCAGTTTACCCACAGTCTATGTAGATGGGGCGAGATCTGTGAAATATGGGAAATATTTGACACAAGATTTGTGGTAATACCAGGAGATGGCCAGAAACCTAGTCTGAAGAAATGTCCAAGTTATACATCAGCCAAAAGGGCAGAGTTACAAGCAGTAAAATTAATTTTACAACATTTTGAACCTATCACTATTTATAGGGACAGTGCCTATGTAGTAAATTATTTACATTTACAGATGGCAGTTTGGGCCAGAAGGGGATTCATCGACAGTGTTGGCAAACCCCTTAAACATGCCTTGGTACTACGGAAGTTATGGACATTGATTACCCATAACAATTTACAGATAAAGTTTAGTATTGTCAAAATTAAAGCACATCAAGTAGGTAACACAGAACAGGGTAGAGGAAATACCTTGGCAGGAGCCAAAGCAAAACAAGCAGCTGAAACTGGTGAATGGCTATGCCCACGAGTGTTCTGAACACATAGACAAGTTAATGTCAGATGGAAAATCAACATCTTTAGAAATTGAGGATTTAGCATCCCTTCAAAAATAGAAAGGAATCCCCAAAGAATTGGACAGGTGTATACAGGAAGGGGATGCCAAACAGGCAATATTTGTCTATCCAATTCCAGACATAAAAAAAAATGATCATATATCCTGTAAGATCTAATTAGACAGTTGTTCGAATACAATCACAAGATTTTGTACCACATAGGTACAGAAAAGTTATGGCGTATAGTGAAACAAAAGATGTGGAATCCCATGTCTAAAAAACTGTGTAAGACAGTACTAGAGGAATGTTTGATTTGTCTACAGACTAATGCAAATATAAAGAAAACTCAGTTGCATAGAGTACCAGCGGCAGATGGGCTATGGTACACTATATAGGTAGATTATGCAGGACCCCTTCCAGCTGCAAAAAAGGGGATTCAGATATCTATTAGTGGCGGTTGATGTTTACTCAAAATGGGTAGAAGCAATTGTCTCTTAAAAGTATGACAGCTAAAGCCACGGCAAAGGCATTATGGAAAAAACTTTTTTGTCAAATGGGGATGGTCTTGGGTCATAGAATCAGATAATGGACTCCAGTTTACAAGCCAAATAATGTGGCACATGTGCAAATTGTTGGGAATCAAGCACAGGTTTCATGTTCTGTACCATCCATAGTCTGATGAAATTGTTGAAAGGATGAACCGGACAATCAAAGAAAGTTTAAAAAAGGCATGTTTGGAAAAAACAAGGATTGGGTGAGATATTTGCCAGGTTTTCTAATTGGGCATTAGGGCTACACCTAATAGCAAAACAGGAATTTTACCTTTTCAGGTGATGACAGGGAGGAAAATGCCCCTCACACTCTTTTGTGACCCAGAAAAGGTGGACAATCAACTATTACTGACTGCAGTAGAACACCAAAAATGGTTAAAAGATATACAAGGGATATGTGACACAATAGCCAGAGAACAGGCTTACCATCTGCGGAAGGAAATGCCAGTGCAGGAGATGAAGTTACAGTGTGGAGACAAGGTGTTTATAAAAAAGTTCCAGAAGGGGGCCATGGCATAGTAACTGTCAGGGTCCCTATGAGGTGATAGAACAGATAGAACCATTAGCATACAGATTATAAATGGTAAATAAGGAAAATATTAACCCCAGGAAACAGGAGACATTCAAGCAAAAGCAATATGCTGTGTTGGTTCATAGAGATCAATGCAAGTTAATAAAAGTCAATCAGTGTCAGGAAGAAACAGGGGGCATTCAAGCAAAAGCAAGACACCATGATGGTTCACAGAGATCAGTGCAAGTTAATAAAAGTCAAACAGTGTTAGAAGAGTAACAGTCTGTTTAAATTTGTATCTAAATGTTGATATTTTCATCCAGAAGAAGGCCAGAAAATATGGAAGAGACTAGACCTGGTACATGGGAAATTCAAGATTTGGGGGTGCATGTTAATAATCATATGCATTCTAATGCTAGTATACATATTGTTTATAATAGAGATGTATGGGCAGGACAGAACAATCCAAAAAAAGAGATGTTAATACAAAAAGAGACACAAATAAGAAAACTGTAAAGAAGAAGCATACAGAATGGGGGAAGATACTTAGGTTTAACAGATCACAAGAACAGGGACATCAGGATTGAATACCTGATTTCACTACATTTTTGGCCATGCAAAATTTATTTGCAAAGGCACATAATAAGTCAGATTGTTAGGTTTGTTGCCACTTTCCTTACGGAAGGAAAATACCATTGCATGCAGCCCCTGTAGATGTTATAGATACAGGATTTATGTTCAAAGGGGCCTTATACGAATAGAGTTGTAAGAAAATCGGCTATAAAAGAACATTTACAGTTCATGGAAACAGAAGGAGGGATACTCTGTTTTCAAAAGAAAGGGACAATTACGGTTGGTATTAGCAATTGTAATTATTCTATCACGCTACACAATTACTGCTTAGGCACTAAGCTTGAGTATCATGGGGAGCTCAATGAAATAAAAACAGCATGGGTGCTAACACATAATTATTTTGAGGAAGGGATGACAGACATTTTCAGGTGTAATACCATGACTAATTCAACGGACCGAGAAAATGTCACATTTCTTGCAGAAGGGATCTTTTTCATATGTGAAAAGATTGCTTACAAATGGCTACCAATAGAATGGTGGGGATCCTGTTACATAGGATATTAAGTTCCAATGATGAGAATTACACACACATTACCAGAGAACACAGTAAGAAATTACCAGAAAAGAAGGGAGGACCATGATAGTCTTTCCAAAATAGGAGAGGATATAAAATAGTTGGATTTGGGAGATGTTATTATTTCATGAGCTGGGATCTTTCCTTGGCATGGTGCTGCTAAGGCCATATGGGAATTATGGAAAGTTGCAAAGCTGATGGAAGTGTTAGCAAATGCAACCTATGGAGCTATATCAGATATAAAAGAGGAGGTGGTAGCAATGAGAACAATGGTCCTCCAGAACAGGATGGCTTTAGAATTTTTGCTTGCTAGCCAGGGAGGGGTATGAGATCTAGTGGGAGCAGAATCCTGTGCATTTATTCCTGATAAATCAGAATCTATACAGCAACATTTAGAGAGAATTGCTGAGGTTTCTTTAAAATCCAGGGAAAAATGGAGTACAGAGTGGTCTGATTACTTAAGTGGACTGTTTTCAGGGTGGTGGGGCACTATAATCACAACCTTGATTGCCTTCAGTGTCATTATCTTTTTATCTCTGATGATTTGTATGATTTTAAAATCTGTATTAATAAAACTGTTAATCAAGTAACTGTCATCAACAATGAAGAAACCATATTAAATAGAGGATTGCATTTTTTATAGATTGCATTTTCTTTGGCTTAATTAAAACAAAAAGTGGGAATTGATAGATATTATGTAAAGTAAAATATTTTCCACAAAGAATAATGTAAAAGAAAATGTTTACTTTTAATGCAAGGTTTGAAATAATATAAAAGGAAATGTTCCTTCTGTAAAATGCAGAAACTTTACATGCAAGGCTTGATCTGCAAAGTTGAAAATATATATGGAAAGTATATGTGCTTAGCACAGCAGCTAACTATGTGACAGTTGAACACCTGTTAGAGCAATTTCGTAGAAAAGTATAAAAACATGCTTAGTTTGGCTTTTAAGTAGATACATGTGGTTTACAGCCAGTTTACGGGAAAAATTATAAAAACATGTTTAGTTTAGCTTATCAGCAAATACATGTGGTTGTGGGCTTAAACTGTTACAGTAAATTATATCCTCTTATGATAAATTAGAGCATACAAAGAAGAAAGTTGTTAAGACATTTGACATTTCAAAAGAAATAACAAGGACCTTTTGTGAGTCTCCAGGTGCAGAGATGAAGAAAATAAAATGCAGACATTCCAACCAATGGGAAGATAACACAGAACAGAAATCAGACATACAAACCACAAATACGCTAAAAACAGCACCTGCTGCTATCTAAACAATGTATATAAGCTGGACATTACTTGATCTTCCTGAAAGCCATCTCGATCAAGTGTGCTTTGATCCTAGGCATGACACAGTTCGTGAGAAGCAAAGAGATTTTCTAGCTATGTTATAATAGAATTGAAATAACTCAGACAGTATAACTGCTTGGAAATATATGTTTCTTGTAACAAAGTATTCAATGAATACAGTGGTATGGTGTGAATCTGTTAATTTGCCATCTAAATAATTTAACAGTGAATTGAAGCCAAAAGATGAAAGATTAATAATGGAAACCAGGATAGCAGAGTACATACATGCTGGTTTATAAAATCCATTGAAAAAAATGTGGGAGAAACAGTCAAATACAGGTGGAAGTGGAAATAGTCACACGTCTTAGTACTGTGGGTGATACACTCATGGTAGAGGTCCTATATACTGACAGGCACAATAATGTGGCAAAGACTGTTGCACTGGGAATTGTGCAAAAACTGCAATATAGAAGTAGTTGTGAAGCATTAAAAACATGAACCACAAAGCATTATGGACAATGATGAAGTGTATACCACATGGAATCAGACATTACTAATAGTTCAAAAAATGGCTGAGAGAAAACAAGATATATTAGTTCATAAAAAAAGACAGAAGTGGCATTGATAATTGAAACTGTTACACCCAGTGATTACATTGTCTTACACACTGAGAAACACAAAATCATAAAATACCAGGATTTGCAGGCATAAATGAGACTAATGTGGAAGAAAGACATAGTTCCAATAGTAGTAGTAGGAGCAATGGGGTCTAATAAAAAATAATTTACAGTCATATTTAGACATGTTCCATATAATTTAGAGGGATTCATTTCTGGGCACATTACAGGTGGCTAACATACAAGATTGCAACAATATTAATTTCATGAACTTTAATCATAAACAGACTTAGGAATGGGGTCCATTTCCATCATAGTACCAGAAACCCAAATGACTTGGAGAAATTAAACTGAGAAGTTTAATGTACATGTCATTTTTTCTCCAGGATCCACTGTGTGCTTCTGCCTTTTCTGTTTATAGGCATTACTCTGTAGGTATGGAAAACAGTGGAATTGCCAATCTTGGTTCTGAGTGGCCTTGCAAACTCATTACACCATCAGACTCCCTCAGCCCAAATAGTATTGTGTTTATGTGTACCCACACGCTTTAATTAATGTCAAACGCATAAGTTTACTGAGCCAATTACTCACACAAAACTATTCCTATAACTTTGCAGCTGACAATGGAGACATGGCTATTTTGTCTCAAGGTTAAAAGAAAATGAATGTGTAATGTATACAGCAGCTACATTTTTGTACTGAAACTGGTATCACAGGCCTGGTCAGTGGTGTAGTTGTATAAAGCACTAACTACTAGGTGACCAAGGTTTGATTAGTGACCCAGGTATGTGAGGCACTGGGTGGTATGGATAGGCCAGTCCTGTCAAGGAGGATGTTTGCTGATGACAGTCACTAACTGGAGGCATGGTTCAATAAGGAAGGTAGCCCTCAGATGAGATCAACAAACAAAGGGGAAGGGTGGAGTTTCAGATAAGTTATAAAAGAAAAAAATAATCAGAAGATATACAGCAATTACCCCCAGGTGCTTTTAAGCTCCACATTGGCCAGAGTGTGAAATTCCCCATTGTCCAGGGGAAAGACTGGACAGCCAGTAGACCTGTAGAAGGACATGATCTGGGGAAATAGCTTGGTAGTAAAGTATGACAAGAAGGTGAAAAAATAAGTAAAAAAAAAAAAAAAAAGAAACTGGTATCAGAATCCCAGCAAGAAAGTGTTGAATTTTCCTTTGACTATATGCAGATGAACATGACTCCCATTATGCCCAACAATTACTTTACCTTTGCAGTCACCCTTCTCAATATAACTTCCCAAAACACTCACAAGTAGTTACAAACTTATTCCATTATGTCAGGGTAGTGTGTATGTGTTTGTGTTTTTGGGTGAATACTGAGTTTTGATTTTACGTTGTTTTAGTATGGGATTTGCTGCAGCATTATGCAGTGTTTGATAAAATAGGGTGATAAATATTTGTTGACCAAAATAGTTGTCAATGAATGCTAATATTATCATGTGTGCATGTGTGTGTTTAGAGATCTACTCTACAACAGCATTTTCTGACTAGTAACTAGCTATTGTAGAATGCAAAGTATGCAGCACAATTTGATGTACAGTTCAACTACGGAGCAGAACACCAACCAAAACTGATTTCAAGAATTTTTACGATCCTCCATTACTGCAGTAATAAGAATTACACGCTATTTTCAAATTTCCCTGGAGCAATGCATAGCCAAACTTTTAAATGAGTTTTACAATGCATATGCCTGACATGATATGTCAGTTTTCTTATCACAACTGATGATTTCACTGCTTTATATCGAAAACACTCATATTTACTAGTAGTGTTCAGGGAATCAGTCCATTAAAGACAAAAATTACATCAGAAGTCTTGTTGTATTAAATCTTGAGTTTCTTTCTAAATATTACCCCTGTCACTTCTGGGAGAATGTCACTTCATCAAAGGTGGTTTCAGCAATCGCAGAGAAACTGAAACCAGTTCGCCAAAACCACTTTTGCTGAAAGTGGATTGAAAGTCGAGATTGCCTTTTTCTTCACTGTTGTGTGATCTCGGAATTAGAAATTTAATTTCGAGGGGGGGGTACTTGCCCCCCTGCAAAAAAAAAAATGTTTCAATATTTGTTGAAGGTGTTTACAATGAATTGGCTTTGGTTTATTTGAGTTTGCTGAAACTGCCTTTGACGAATCAACACAAATCCTCATTCCTAACTTACTCTCACTGTTGCACCTTGCACTGCAATCTACCACATCTTATACTTATTCCACTGTTATGTCTTCTTCCATAACATTCATAAAAAAATTAATAAAGTTATCAAGTGTAATTGGTTAAGAGATTGTCACATACTTCTGTATAAAGAGCTTTAGTAGCTTTTCTTCACTTCATAGGTGCTCAGACGTTTAAGTTATCAATAGTCAGAATACACCTTCACTGATATGATTTCTTGTAATCCACTTTGATGTGCAAGGTGTGGAACTTCTAAAACTAAAAATGTGAGAAGCTATTAGCAATGAGTGATACATTAGTAAGAAATATAAATGACCAGGGTTGACGTTTATCTATAAAAAATTAAAAAAAGTATGTGTAAACAGCACACATCCCTTGACAATTTGAAAGACTTAGAATAAAGCAACATCTGAATATCACTGTTATGTGAAAAATATTTTCTTTCTGATCTGAGACCCATAGTAAAGTAATATATCCATATAAAATAATTTTACAGAATGTGAGATTTTTTTTTTTAACATTTCTGTCAGCCAGTGCTCAGGAAAAGGTTTTTCCAACCAAATTATTTTTTTTAAATAGCAGCCAAGCTTCCTGTGATTTTGTTGCGCATATCTATATTACAGCTGTACAGCCTTGCACACTGTCAAAATAATCCATACTATGGTATTGAGAAGGAACATTCCAAACATTTAAAACTGAAATGTACCACATGGAATATTCTGGCTCAGTGGTGTTTTCAGTTTGCTCCATTTTTATTTTGAGCCAAGATTTATACAAGTAATTGCAGCAGGCTGACTGTAGTATAAACAGAAATTTAATTTCACAACATTTCTTGCAAAGAATGCCATGATGTAGCATTTCTGCTTCTGTATCAAATAGAGGGCTGTAAATCTTAAATGCTAATGACAGGAATACATTCTGTCTTATGACGAGCCGAAAAAAATCCTACCCAAACACAAACACAAAGGTCTTTGAGGGGCTCTAATTATTTCTTTGCTTTTTGAGAGCCATCAGGTAGGAAAGGGAAGCAAATGTTAATGGAAGTCTGTATGTCATGTGTTGTAAATTGTTATGTACTTCAATTCATATAAGGTGCATACAGAACCTAAAGGAGAGAAGTCAGCTGAATGCTCAGTAGGGACTCTCTGAGATTGTCTTTTACATTTGCTTGACATGTTTATCTTGTTAATATCTACTTCATCTTCTACCCTTTTTTCTTTCTAAGTCAGTTATCATTGTCCATTCTTAATAACTAATGTCTCATTATTTATCATTGTCCATTCTTAATAACAACTGTCTCATTCTTTTTTCCAGTGAACTGTGCATGTATTTCTGACATTCTCCTGTTGGCATTTTACCAAGCTTTATTTTTCAATATCTTACTTGATATTGTCAGTATTAATACAGTGGATACACAGGTATGTATTGTTTACATTTCTAAACATTCTGTCTAATTTGTTCTCTCTGTATTGTATATTACTTGTATCCATGTCACCGATGAGAAATGTCTTTGAACCAGCCCTCCCACTTGTTAACAAATGCCATTGATTGACTGATTCAGTGATTAATTGATTGGTTGACTGATTGATTGGTTCTCAATCAGAAATTAGAAACAGAAAACAGACAGCTTGAGCACCCACTTTATGCTGCAATTCTTCTCTGAGCATTCTTATATATATAGTTAAACAACTGACTGAGGTATGTTGCTTTACTGAAGCTCTCACGTAACTACCATTTTAAGTGAACATGTCAGCAGATCACAAGCTTTAGCTATTACCAAAATTCTCAAGTTTCCTTTTTGATATAGTAAATCCAGCAGAAAAAAATATAAAGTAGGAAACAGTTAGTACAGAATCTGGCCAGCAAGCCAGAATAAATGAGTTGGATTAACTGCCACCTTCAAACTACATTCCCTCTCCCTTTTACTGTTTTCATATGGCTTCTTGCTAATGTGTGATGGCAGAACAAAAGTTTTCTTAAAACAAAGGCATTACTTCTGTGATGGTTCATCCTCAAGGCACTTATGTACTAATGACTCCAAATCTGACCATTTTATAGGGGTCTTAAAAGAATAACTGCTATGTTTTATTTATTTATTTTAATGTATTTACTGCAGTGGTGCACTGATCCGTAAGGACCTATTTCAGGCTCAACCCAAGAAAAAATACATAGAAAATTTAAACACAAATCTGACAATTGTGCACTCAAGAAAAAATATATTCCCAAAATATAATTGCATACATAATACAATACAAACAAATGTATATTGAAAGGTGTAGCTTTACAATAACTGTTCTTACAAATTTAGCAGATTTGCTACTGAATATGTGTAATATAGATTTCTTGAAGGTCATCGTGGCATGAAAAACAAAAGACAATTTGAGTAAATGAAAGGAGAGAGAATGTTTCTTGATAGAAAATCTGCTTCCCTTGATCTAACAAAAGTGTTAATTAGAATGTCTGAATCATAAAATGTAACATCCAATGAACAATTGTCTGTGTAAAATTGGTCTTGACTAAGGCTCCATTGAATTTAACCCTCCTGGTCAGTCCTGCAGTTTTCTGTCATCTGTCCATCCTTTTAAATATTTTACCAGGTAGATGATTATAGCACATTAGTAGTCATCACACTTGGTTTTCTATGCTGGTCTCTTTCTCAAGTCCTACTATCTCATTCTTACTCACTGGATCCTATTTCAATTTATTACTTGCTTACACCTTTTGCTACAGTAGAGGGGCTTTTTTTCCAACCATACCCCAGTAAGCATACAACAGTGATAACAAAATGTGTCTATATTAGTTCATCAACAGCTTCGGTTGTCGAACTTGCAAAATCGTGGATGGTCATTTCAGCGAATTCTTTCCTCGGGAAAGAAGTCGCTTGGCTGTAATCAGGGATTTGCCCTTTCGACAATGTGGAGCAATCTCAGAGTTGGTATATTTAGTAAGGGGGTGTGTGGGGTACAGCCCTCCACATCAGGGGGGTGTGGGGGGTGAAGCTTCCCCATTTTATTTAGGTTGAAAAGTTAATTTTGTTCGCGGACGGCCTACTGAATTCTTTCCTTAGGAAAGAATTTGCTTAAATGGCCATTTGTGATTTTGCAAGTTCGACACTTAGGTGTCAATCATTATAGATTTGACAACCTAAGCTGTCAATGAACTAATATAGATCCTAACAAAATATATCCATTACAAATAATACACCAATATTCAGTGGTGGGAGGAACAATAGTTATATGGTATCTTTATCGAAGTAACAACTTGACTCAGGTCATGTCACATGAACCCTGCAGCTGTTTCACATTCCCCTTTTAACCCTATTTCATCCTTCCTTATCTCATCTTGTCACCTCCTTTACTTACTGCCTCTCATTTCCCCTACTTTCCTCTTCTCTTTGCATGTCTCTCTCACACATATCTTTGTATCTCTAAATATGTTTTGTTAATTTCTTATGTTAATCTATTCACCTGGGCTGTGCCTGCAAATGGCCCATTGAGATCAATGCATTACCAAGGTAAACACATACATAAATAAACAAATAAATAAATAAATAAAATAGACTTCAACCGAGCATATAAAGAAGTGCCATATACACCAATCAGTTGAAGAGGTTAATAAGTAAATATAACAATAATGCATTTGAATTGTGACACAAAATTAGACAAATGTGTTTTGAAGAGACACTTGCATTTTAAAGTACATTTTAAAAATCATTCTCCATAGATGTTGTGAAGCTACCAGCCTAGCTAGCTAGAATTTTATAAATAATTCTGTCTTTGTAAATATTAATGTGATCCATCAGCTTGTCTACAAATGTAAGTAAACTGTATGTTATGTGCTGAGCTTCAGAAATGTAACCACAGTGGACCTTGCTGGAAAAGAGCAGAAATTTATATGGACTATATGCCTGTGAAAATGTATGTTTTCATAGTAGGCATTTGGAAATACAGAGTTAACTTGCAAACTCTGAGAAATAAAGTAAAGAGTTTTACAATTGTGTTTACCATAGCTAGAAGACAGAATGTCTGCAGCTAGAAATTCTTTCTATTGTTTGAAAACAGAGATAATTAGGGGTTTCAAGGGCAAAAGTATTTAACTGGTTTTACGACTTCCAGTTCCAGGCAACTTCTGAAGAATAAGTATTTTTGACACAAAGGTGTTAATTTTAAAGTTTCTGTTAGCCTGGGAACTAAAGGCAAAAGTGACAAGAATGATGCAATCTGAGATAACCCAGTAAAAATGTTGAATAGTAATTTAAGAACTATCTCTCGGAAAAAGTCTGTGCATTTTGTATCTTGTCTTGGATCTGAACACATCCATCTTCAGCACTTCTCATCTGTATTTGCTTGGCTCTGTAAGTAAGACTTAGATCATAGTATCTCTCTTAGAGATAAATAGGAATATAGCAAGATTAGTTCAGATTTCTGTATTTATGTGAGACTGTCCTGCAATGTTGTCTTAAAATATTTCCTGTGATTCTGAACTCTATTGTCACTGTGTTAAGTTACTGAGTACTGTCTTGTGCTTTCATTATTTATTATTAAATACATTTAAATCTTTTAATTGTGGCTGGTCTGTTAGAGATATTTAAGTTCTTAGAGTACTTGCATATGTTATTTGTGACACTGTATAGGTCACTCCTAAATAGTCTTAAAAGTTTGGTCACACTTACCATTTGGATAATAGTAACATTGCATAGTAGAATTGGTCACCCTTTTAGAAAGGCCTTCTAGT
Organism: Protopterus annectens; assembly: GCF_019279795.1. Taxonomy (NCBI): domain Eukaryota; kingdom Metazoa; phylum Chordata; order Ceratodontiformes; family Protopteridae; genus Protopterus; species Protopterus annectens. The sequence goes on along the minus strand of NC_056745.1, from coordinate 1,528,078,962 downwards.
AACTGATAAGTAAGGGTGGTTGGTGGCAGTGGTTTCTACCTTTTAGTCTGGACAGAAGGGAACATAGCTAGTGGACCTGTGCCAGCCATCCCCAGGAGTGTCTGTTTGTATATAAATCAAATCTCAAAGTGAGTGTGTGCGTATCAGCTACTTGGGCAGAGATATGAAGCACAAGTTGGACAGAGAGGGTGCTTGAGGTTTTGGCTTAACCACTCAGCTGAGATCTTAACCCTATAGCTGTGCCAGTGGGGAGTCTTATTAGGGATCTGGAGAGAGACAGAGAAACCAGCCCTAGACTGACTGTGATCTCTGTGTGCTCTTAAGAGAAATTGTACTTTACTGTGTGTGTACTTGTCATCCTCCCAGTGTGCAGGTCCCTCACTGGTGCTAGCATTGAGGAGTGATGCTCTTTGATTACTTGGCCAGTGTAGGGGCATCACAGATTTATAGGTTCATAGCTTGCTATGGTGTGATAGATCAGTTTAGGCCTTTGGATTCTCGTGTCTGTATTCACACTGGTACGCACAACTAGTAATTCCTCTAGACCATAAAACATAAGGGAAGCTAGACCTGTGGCACATTTCCCATTTCCCATCCATTTATTTATTTATTTCAGTTTGATGACCAGGGAAGTCCACTGGGCCAAGAATAGCCTGTTTTCAGCGGAGGCCCAGTGAGAAAAGCTCCAAAGTCACATTACAGACATTCACAAAGCAGCATAAACATTATTGTCAGGCTAAGAATATAGCATAATACATATGGGGCAAAATACAACCATGAGAGGAGATAAAGGTAATGGAACGTCGTCGTGAATTTTTTTTTGTATGTACAGAATTAGTTACATTTTGATGTAAGAAAATATAACAAGGTTATCCAAGGTGCAGTAGGAAATTGTCCAGTACTGTAGATTAGCAGGCATAGTAATGGTGTGAGAAATAATTGTAGAAGAGGATGGAAATGGGAATGAGAGTGGGAATGAGAATGGGAATAAGAATGAGAATGGATATAGGGAAAAGTTATGGTGGAGAGTGACATGGGCATGCCCATTTTGAAGACAGATGGGAGAACAAGAGAGATTTGAAGTTGTTCTGGTTGTTGCAAAGGGGGGGGGGGGTTCCATAGTTTAGATATGGAGCAGGATAGCAGAAGTTGGCCTGGGGGTCGTGACGGTTTGTAGATTTGTAGGAGGTTTTGTTTTTCTGATCTGAGTGAGCGGTTAGTTATGTAGGGGGTTAAGGCGATAGTGAGAGAGGGGAAGCTGGAAGGTTTGAAGATGAGTTTGTGTGGAGTGGTGAGCTTAAGGAATTTCAAGTAATTGGGTAGTTCGAGCCATTGCAGACTATGGAGAGAGTGGCAATGGTGGGTTGGGTTTTTTGAATTGGTAGCAAATTTGCTTATTTTATGGTAGCAGGATTCAAGTTTGGATTGTAGGCTGAGCTGGAGATTGGTTAGCAGAGTAGTAGCACACACATCCTTATATATTAATACCTTACTCACAACCAGTTCACTTTACTAAACTATACTCTTGCGATAAAACCAATTCTCTTCACCCAACTCCAGTTATATTGCAACTATCTCAACTACATAACCCTGCCTATTTCCTTCCCCATACTAAACATACACTATATTCTTTCACCCATTTTTATCTCAACAACCCACACACTCACACTATACAAACGTGCTACTTATGCACCTTGCTACACTACTATGTTTAACTCTACTTGCACATCTTACAGCCCCTCACAATATCATTAGCACCCATCTCCATACACATACCTCCACACTTGCTCAGCCTACACACAAACTACTCCCCCTTCATTCCAATAGCTCCTACTGTTTACAACACTACCCCAGTCTCAGTGGCAACATTCACTGTCCTACCTCACCGCTCAACACCCCAGATATCTCAAAAATATGACAAGACCATATGTAAACTGATGAAATTGCTACATCTTATAACAAGACTAATATGTAGTGGGGATAGCCATCCCAACCCTGGACCCACAATCCTTTCAACCAACCCTAACTGTCAACTCCACCCTCCACCCTGACTTAACAGAAAAAGTTCAGATCTCCTAATGTTAAACATCAGCCTTAGACGTATCCTTAATAAAATACATGAACGTCATCCTACCCTGACTCTCTACCACCCTGACATTGTCCTGATAACAGAAACCTGGCTAAAACCAGATATTAGTGACAATGAAAAAGCACTCCCTGATTATAATATACACAGAATAGATAGGCAGAAAAAAAGTGGTGGGGGGAGCCATTCTATTTAAAAATAACTTTCTTTTGAACTTCTAAACATAGACACCCCTAACTTCCAAAATGCAGAACTAATACTAACCAAACTCCATCTTATCTCAAAAAAAGTCTAAATATTATAGGCATTTACATCCCACCTGGCCACAACATCCCTACAATGGAACATATATTACAATGGTCATCCAGCACCCTCCCTCAAGAAACTATTATAGCAGGGGACTTTAACATATATTAGAATGCCTGTAATGCATCTACCCCTACAAGCCATATTAACCTCCATGGCTACTCACAACTAATCAAAACCCCTACTAGAATTGATAAAAAACTAACAAAGAGCCAGCACTAGACTGGATCTTAACTAACTATCCAATACCACACAAATTTCTGGCTGTCTACCCCACAGTCTTAGTGATAACCTCCCTACTTTTCTACTTAGACAACTACTAAACCCTTCTAAAACCCCAAAATACCATCAAATCCATAATATCAAAATGCCTTAGAATTTACAACCTTACTTAGAAATTGCAAATGGAACCCAGTTAACTATCTCCCTTTAGATGAAGCAGTACAATAGTTTAACTCCACCTTCATCAGCATCCTAAATAAACTAGCCCCTCACAGAACATTATGGATTAAAGCCAACTACAGTCCCTGGCTTACTAAAACAACCAGATCACTACTAAAAGGAAGAGATAAAGCCTGGGAAAAATGGTCCAAAGTGAGAACCACTGTAAACCAGGGAGTGTTCGCGCTTTAGTGCGTTCGCTCATTATGTGTCGACCAAGAGGTGTTCACTGAAACACCTCTTCGGTGTTTTAATATTGACCCCATAAGTTATGTAGCTTTACAAGGTGAGTCACTTCTGAAAGACCAAAATTGGTCATGTAGTTTTACAAGATAGGTCATCTGAAGGAACAAAGATTAATAAAGAAAAGACAGCTATTTGGATAGCCCTATGTGGGATGAGCACTATTCGGGCTATCATGTGCGAGATAAGTGGGAAAAAATAGGAACAATATTAGTTGGGAGCAATACAGGGGCATAGCCAATTATCATTTAAATAGTCTTTCAGGGTAGTTTTAAATGTGGACAGGTTGTTTTTTTATTTATCTGTTGAGGAAGGGTGTTCTGATCTTAGGCTATTTTATGGGAGTAGAGGGAGTCTCCGTGATAGTTGTGAGACTGGGTTACTTTTAGCATTAGTTTGTTGGATGATCTGAGGAGTCTACAGTTTGCGTTTGGCTGGACTAGGTTTGATAGAGCTGGGCAGTTAGTAGATTTGAATATGATTTTATGGGCAAGTGAAAGTTGTTTTAGTAATAATAGGTTGGGAAGTTCTAGTGTGTTCTGTGGGGTTGGTTGATGCCAAACTTAGCTATTCTGTTATAGCAGGAGCCTAGTTTATTTAGGTCAGCTTTTGATAGGTTAGTAAAGTCCTCAGAGCAGTATAGGAGGGTGGATAACAAGTGGGATCTTGCAGTGGCCAGTCTAGCTTGTTGTGTAAGGTAAGTTTTAACCTTGTATAGAGCACCATATATCCCATGAGCTAGACAAAATCCCTTTATTTATAAGCTGTGCAATATAGAAGGACATTCTTACAACAACAGACACATGTTGGTCAAAAGGTTAGGGCACTGTCCACAAGTTCTCAAATTCCAAATAACTGGGTCAACTCTTGGGGAGTATTGTCAATGTGTTAGTTTCCTGGACTAGATGACTTTCCAAAGAATATAATTATGCATTTTTGGCATTTAGTTTCAGGCCATGATTTTGACACCAGTTATTTATTGAGACAAAACTTCCTGTAGGATACCTAAGTCATTTGGGGATTCAGTGACTGCTCCTAGCTTGTAGTCATCTGCAAATTTATTCAGCCAGAGCCAACCACCACCTGGGACTCTTTCTTTCACAAGGTAAATGAAGGTAAAAAAAAAACAAACCAGAAACTAGGTCTACTATATCAGAACAAAAAATGCCTAACCCCTGAATCTAGACTTACCCTGGGCCAGGCACTCCTCTTCCCCTCCCTCTTAATACGCTGCCCCAGTTCTTACCAATATCCAGGCCTCCACTCTAAACAAACTGCAACCGACTTACCTTAAAATAGCCAGATTCATTACTAACTCCCCATACAACTCACACCACTGCATTTCTTTAAACTCTCTTCAAAGGCTCGAACTTCCCCAGTTTCTGCTATCTTATCAATTTCATATGCTACACTCTATTCTTTATAAACCCTCCTTCTGTCCATCTCTATCTTCCTTAGTATCCATCTGCATCCCATCCCGGACCCTCTGTACTTCAAACCAATAATTACTTGATATCTACCACCCAAAAAGGTCAGTAGGCAAACCACTCTACAAACACTCCCTTGCCCATGCTTGGAACAAACTTCCCCTTGACTTACGTTCAATCTCCCACACCTCACACTTTAAAAATGAACTAAAAGCTTATTTTCTCAATTCCAGAACCTGCCCTTGCCATAACTCCACCTAGTCTTCCTTCCCTTTATGTACCCTCAAAAGGACCATACTTAGTACCTCATTACACCTCTCTCTCCAATGTGTCTGCTATGCATTTGCACAATTTTATACAAACAAAAAATGTTTATTGTTGACCTATTGAACTATATCAATGTAAAATTGTTACTTAGCTTCTTTTTAATGCAACTTTAACATTATGCATGTAACCCAACATATATGTGAATCATTTTGCTATAACTGCTATTATATCAGTATTGTATAAAATTGTACTTGTTTTAAAATATATTACTGGAGCTTTTCTCCTCGGGTCTCCGCTGAAAATGGGCCACAAGCCCAGTTGGAAAAACAAATGTCAATAAATAAATAAATAAATAAATAAATAAAATACATAAATAAATAAATAAATCTTGAAGCATAATCAAAGTCAGACAAGAACTATACAGCAGTGGTATCTGCAAACAAACTCATTTTTGAGCAGAACACAAAAGCCCCATGATTAACAAAAGTTAGCATTGCTGTGTAACCAATAGTATTTCTAGCAAGAAGCAACCATGGCAGGTGCTGGTTCTCTCACCAGGTTGGAACATGCTGTATTAGCTTCAGATGCAAAATTACCACAGCACAAAAAAAATTTAAATCAGCAGTAGCAAACTTTGATGTATAGAATGACTAAAAAGCTGTTTCCAAGATGTAATGGAACAGTTTTTAACCTCAAATCTGGTGGCAGAGTTCAAGGCATGATTGTAATATAACAACCTAGGACAATATAATTTATCAGCTAAATTGTGACATTAATTATGTTCTTTCAGAGACTACCCTCACTGTACACTTTTTATATTTACAGATGGGCAGCACAGTTGTGTAGTGGTTAATGGTGTTGCCTCACAGCAAGATGTTCTCTGGTTTGATTATCAGCTGGGATGGCTTCTGTGCGGAGTCTGCATGTCCTCCCTGTGTTCATGTGGGTTTCCTCCGGTTTCCTTCCACATTCCAAAGATATGCATCTGGAGTGTTTCTCCCTGGGCTTCTGCTGAAAGTAGGCTCTGTCCTAGTTGGACTTTTAATCAACAAATGTTAAATAAATAAATGTATCATCTAGTCAACTCATCCTGTCAAAACCCATCACAAATATTACTGTACATAGTACCTTAATGATGAGGTAATATGGCAACAACAGAAGCTTGATCTTACTTTATGAATTTTTCCCATTAGGTATAAAATACTTAGTAGTAATAATTATATTTCAAAAATATTGCTTTACTTTTCTTCCGTGTGTGTGTGTGTGTGTGTGTGTGTGTGTGTGTGTGTGTGTGTGTGTGTGTGTGTGTGTTTGTGTGTGTGTATGTTAATGCATGTAGTTATATAAAGTTTAGGAAATAAGTCATGTATACTTTTGTTTACAACCTGACTCAACATTTTATTGCACTCATCAAAAAAAATAAATAAAACAACAAATCACCAGATTGCATCAAAGACCAGTTAAATGAATATGCAGACAGGCTTAGCAAAGCATACAAATCTACTAATACTATGATACCTAATAATACTTATCAGAAATATATACACAAAAGTTATGATATAAGAAAAGGTACATTGCCAAGTCACCACAAGCTGCCCCACCACCACCACCATGACATCAGTGGAATAAAAAAATTCACATGAAAATAGAGAATGTAAACATAATGAAGCATTAAAAATTTCACAGTAGTTCACTGAAATATTAATTCATTCTTAAAGTCAAAAGTTCTAAACTCACAAAGTAAAATGGAAGTTTTAACAGAAAAAAATTAATGACAATGTAAAGAAATGAGTAAAATGTCTGAAATAATAATAAAAGCAGAATTGAAACATACATTTTCAGCTGTTGCTGTATACTAATCTGAACTTCTACTTGAAAATCAGGTTGATGGCACTTAATCTGAACTTTTATTTAATCTTATTTTACACTTACATTTTTATATTTCTATCTTTATTTGATTTTATGATCACCTTGGTATTTCAAGAAAAAAGTCAGTTCACTGTACTTAATAAAGAAATAAATTAAACAAAAAGGAATATAAAGCAACAAAAATGTAATGCCAAGAATGTGTTGAGACTACAAAAGTTCACAGAGTCATCTCCTTCTTATACTTCTTTATAAAGGAATGTTTCAGCACCGGTTAAGTATTCAGTTGCATAATAGATTTTATGATGATTGAGTTAATGCTCTAAGCATGATTACCTTTTTATTTATTTGGTAGTGTTAGTAATCTGTAAGCTATGGTCTGTAGAGTTTTTGATTTCATATATACTTATTTTAAAATGTTGTTATCGTAGGACCATAGGAGGTTACTAGGCTATTTTATAAGGATAGCCAAGAGTTTAACCCATGTTTAGACAAGTCAGCACCCAATGTCAATGTCCAGCAGGGACATGGGTGGAATCACAGGGCTGTATTTTCTGTTTCCCATCCAGTTATGCAGGTTGTGCTTAAAAAAGGGGTAAAGAGATACTCTGCTTGACGTGGAGAGGGAGTCTAGTCTATAGATGGGGGAGTCTCTTTGGACAGAAATCTGTCCCGCCAACAAGTCCTGTTGATGTCACAGACCAGGTTGAGGCCATGTGTGTGAGTTACTTGAGAAGAGCTTGACTTGCGGATATGCAGCAGTCCCATCAAGGTGGGGTCCATGATTGCCTTGTATGCCAGACAGAGGTCACCTCTGAGGAGTCTGTATGTAACTGAATAAAGGGATAGGGCTTTTAACATATCAGTCTATGGTAGATGTTTGAGGCCCTGGATTCTCTTGGTGAGGAACCTATGTGGTCTCTCTAGCTGCTGCATGTGCTTTGAGAAGTACATGCCAAAAGTGGCATTGTAGTCAATAATGGGCCTTATAAGGGAAGAATACAGGGATGTTATGACCTCCTTTTCTCTGGATGAGATACCCTTACTTATGAGGTGGACCATATAGAAGGCTTTCCCTACAACAGAAGCAACATGGTGGACAAAATTCAGGTTGCTATCAACCTGGGTGCCCAAATCCCCTCATAACTGATTGCATGCTTAGGACGTTGTTTTAATGTGATAATTTGTGGGGACATCACTCTCCCCAAAGGGGATGATGATGCATTTTTTGGTATTCAGCTTGAGGCCATTTTTCTGGCACCAATCATTTGTCTGAATGAGACCCTCTTGGAGGATGTCCACATCACTAGGCGAATTTGCACCCAGCTTGCAGGCATCTGCAAACTTGTTCAGCCATAGCCCACTGGTTTTGGCCTGCACCTCAGAAATGTATATCCCAAATAACAGGGGCCCCATGATAGAACCCTGGGTTATGCCTCTTGTTATGGATCTACTGCTTGAGGCAGCTTCCCCTATTTTGACTTAGTGGGTTCTATCAGTGAGCCAGTTTGTTACCCTTTTGGTAACATATGGATTGATGCCTAGTTGAGAGAGTTTACCTATTATGCCCAAGTGGGGAATATTGTCAAAGGCTTTGGCCAGGTCATGATAGGCAGTGTGCACCATGTTTCTCTCATCCATAGCTTTGGTGACTGTCTCAAAGAAGTCGACCACATTTAGCAGACATGACCTCCCCTTGACAAAGCAAACTGTGAGGGATTGAGTGTTTGAAGGTCACCAATGTCCTTGCTAATGAGGTCCATGGCCTTGCAGATCAGGCTAGTTAAGCTGATGGGTCTATAATTTCCCAGACTGGAGGAAGCTTCAACTTTGTGCAAAGGGATGGTAGTGGATCTCCTCCACTCAGCTGGGGCAAAGCCAGTACTCAGGCTTTGGTTGAATAGGGTGCCTAAGGGTGTTGCAAGTTCCTGCTTGAGTTCACGTAGGATGAAGCCTGGGATTTTATTGGGTCCAATGGAGGTTGTATTTTTTGCCTTTGAGAGAGCAGTGATGACCTGTTCCCTAGATATAAGGGGAAGGGGACAGGTACTGGGGATGTCCTGATTTACTGATGGGAGAGAGGGAGGGGTGAAGTTTTCGCTGAGTCTGTCAGCCAGCAAGTTTGCTATATATGCCACATCTGTATATGTGGTATCCTTGACCACCAGTTTTGAACAGATCTGGGTGCTTCCTTTGAGGTTGCGGACATATGTGAAAAAGGCCATATGATTGTCTGTAGTAGATGTGACCAATTAGGACTAGAAGTTTGCTTTGGAGGATTTCACTAGTTTCATAGTTTCATAGTATAGTACTAGGCTATCTGCCCTGGGGCATGTGTAAGCCTTCCCATAGTGATGTGGCTTATGCCACCCCATGAAATGGTACAAAAAATGTACAGAATAAATTTAGAATACTGTGCCTCTGTCTAGTAGTGACACAATGAAGGTCCCATTATATAATAGAATTAGTTTACTGTGCCCCTGTCTAGCAGTGACACAGATGTGACCCCTGGGGTAAATTTACGATCTCCCATCCACTCATCAAGATTTCTCTTGAAGAGAGTCAGTGAGGGGCTCTGCCTAATATGAACTGGGATCCTGTTCCAAAGCATGGGAAGCCTCTGGGTTATGAATCTATCCCTCCAGCATGTCCTATTCATACTTGTGCCGAGGTTTAAGTCTTTAGCTCTCGTGGCCCTGATGGACTTGGATTTTTTGAGGTGGAGCATGTCCATCAGATCCTGATTGGACATGGCCTTGTACGTCAGGCAGAGATCACCTCTGAGCAGGCGGTATGCTACTGAATAGAGCTGAAGTTTCTTTAGTCTGGCAGAATAAGACATATGTTGGAGACCCTTGATCCTCTTGGTGAGGTACTTTTGTGGTCTCTCCAGCTATTGCAAATGCCGGGTGAGGTACATACCAAATGGGGCATTGTACTCAATCATGGGTCTGATGAGGGAGGAATATAGGGGTACAATGACATCCTTGGATCTGGATGTGAATCCCTTCATGATGAGGTGTGCAAGGTAGAATGTTTTTCTAACCACTTTGGCAACGTGGGTATCAAATGAGAGGTCACTGTCGACTTGGGTCCCTAGGTCTCTGATTACTTTTTCTGTACTCAGTGGGTTGCTGTTTATGTGATAATTTGTGGGTACTTTGTTTTTCCCAAAGGGGATGACTATACATTTTTTGGCATTTAGTTTAAGGCCGTGACTCCGGCACCAGTTGTCCGTTTCTGTGAGGCCTTTTTGTAGGATGTGTGTGTCTGCTGGTGTATCGACTATGGTGCCTAGTTTGCAGTCATCTGTGAACTTTGTCAGCCACAGCCCTCCCGTGTTTGCTTTACCATCTGAGAAATAAATGCCGAACAAGAGGGGTCCCAGGACAGATCCCTGTGGGACACCACTTGTGACTGGCTTTGAGTCTGACATTGCTCCAGCGATTTTAACTTTATGGGTTCTGTCCTTTAGCCAGTTTGCAACCCATCTAGTGACATAAGGGTTTACTTTTAAGCTGTTGAGCTTATCTATGATGCCTGAGTGGGGTATTGTGTCGAAGGCCTTAGCCAAGTCCAGGTATGCTGTATGGACTGCTTTGCCCTCGTCAATGGCTCTAGTGACTGTTTCGAAAAAGTCAACCAGGTTTAAAGGGCGGGATCTGCCCTTTACAAAGCCGAACTGGGTGGGGTCAAGTGTCTGTATGTCCCCTATGTCTCTGTTTATGAGTTCCATAATGATTCTTTCCATAGCTTTGCAGACCAGGCTGGTTAAGCTTATGGGGCGGTAGTTTCCATGGTCTGTAGAGGCACCCCTTGTGGAGTGGGACCACTGTTGCTGTACGCCAGTGTTCAGGTACATATCCCAGTAAGGCTAAGGTTAAATAGCATTTTTATGTGTGGGTTTAGCTCCTCTTGGAGTTCACGTAACACGCAACCCGGGATACCGTCAGGTCCCATTGATGCTGTGTTTTCTGCTTTGTTTAGGGCGGTTCTCACTTGGACATCTGAGATGACATGGAGATTACATTCAGCTGGGATAAGTATTTCTTCTTTTGGGGGTGAAGGAGGGGAGAAATTTGCACTGAACCTGTCAGCCAGAATGTTGGCAATATCTGTGGGTTCAGTGTATTTTTTATTGTTGTGAACCAAATCTGAGCATATCTGAGGGTTTCCGCCCAGGTTTCTAACATAGCTGAAGAAGGCTTTGTGGTTATCTTTAGTGTCCTTAGCGATTTTTCTCTCAAAGTTGGCCTTGGATGTTTTTATGAGAGAACGTAGTTTTCTGCTAATGTTGATCAGAGATGTCTTCCCTTCATGGGATTTTGCTCTGACGTGCAGTAGCTTCCTTCTTTTGTTATACAATTTGTTTATGGCTGAGGTCCACCAGACAGGACACTTACCTTTGGTGGAGAGGGATTTGGATTTGTTTGGGATTGCATGATCCATGCATTCTTGGAGATCTCCATAGAAAGCATTTTTGAAGGATTCGGCATTGTGGGATGTGGTATCCACTGGCACAGTGGGCTTAAAGGATACCATCTCAGTCTTAAGAAGAGTGAAGTCTGCTTTTGAGAAGTTTTTCACTGTCGTCTTTTGTGCTGGGCGTGGAGGTGGGATATGTATATCCAGGGTGATTAGTTTGTGGTCAGATCTCAGTAGTGAGGGGTATACTTCTGGTGTGGAGCATTTTGTCCCCATGTTTGTGATGATCAGGTCTAGTATATTATCTCCCCTAGTGGGAGAGGTGACTAATTGTTCCAGTGCATTTGAATTTATGAATTCCAGGAACCTTTGGGCTAGGGTATTAGGGCTAGAATAATGTACCCAATCTATGTTTGGGTAGTTGAAGTCTCCCAGTATGATGGTATTTTGTGATACATTCATATCCTCCAATGTCTTCAGGAAAGCTGAGTGGAGTTCTTGAGATTGGGAGGGTGGTCTGTAACATGCTACCAGTTGTATAGCAGTTTTGCCTATGGTTAGTTGCACCTGTATGGTCTCTGATGCTTCATGTGTTGCTACTAACCTGGAGGTGTGGGTGTCCTTGATGAATATGGACACTCCCCCTCCCTTTGTGCTCTTATTTGCTTGTTCAGGCTAAAGATACATTGCTTCTAGTTGGGAACCTCCTCCTTCTTTGTCTTGGACAGCAATTTTTTTCCTTTTGTTATAGAGTTTATTTATTGCAGATGTCCACCAGACAGGTTTACTCTTCCTTGCAGATGATGATTTAGTCCGGTTGGGTATTCCTGATTCCATGCATCTATATAAATCCTTGTATAGTGCTTTGGTGTAGTTTTGGATATTAGTGCCAGTTCCTACAGAGGGGGAGGGGGCTGTGAAGCTGTTTATATCATCCCTCAAGAGGCTGTAATCAGCTTTGGAGAAGTTTTTATGTTTGATCCTAGCTAGATGAGGGTTGGGGAGATGGTGACTTTGAAAGTGACTGCTTTATGGTCAGATCTTACCAGGAGGATGACACAATAGAGATTCTGCAGTGGTTACTCATGTTGGTTAATACCAAGTCCAAGATATTATCACCTCTTGTGGCGGTATCGACTAGCTGTTCTGAGGTATTTGCACTGAATCGCAGAATCTCTGGGCATTTGTGTTCTGGTATGAGTAGTTCTTCCAATCCATGTTTGGGTAGTTAAAGCTATCCAGGATCAGGGTAAAGGGTTGAATATTGATAGATTCGAACATGTCCAAATAGGCGGATTGGGCATCTTGATCCAGATTTGCAGACTAGTAGCTAGCTATGATTTGAATAGGGGTCTTATCAATGGTTAACTGCACCTGGAGTCCCTCCTGTGCCTCATACTGTTTGACCAACCTGGAGGTGTGTATGTCTTTCATGTATATTGAAACTCCACCTCCTTTGGCTTTACTGTCCACAGTTTGGGGTCTGAATGAGTTCTTTTTTTTCACTATAAAAGCTGATAAATGTATATAGTATATTAATAGTTTACCATACTAAGTGCTATTCTTTCTCTGCTTGAATACTTAAAGTGCTTACAAAGTAGTTATCGGTAGTTAGCAATGCAACAATTATTACACCAGCGTTTGCTCTCACCACAAATATAATTGCTCATACGCTGAGCACAGATCATTAGCAATATTACTACTCACTAAGCAAGCATCCTGTTATTTTTTACTTTAACACTTTCCAAATGTAAAGTTACAAACTGACAATAGACAAATCTTAAGAAGTCATTTTACTAATATACAGTTTATGCTCATGCTTCAATCTCATCTGCTGGAACGATAATTACTGACTTCAGTGATTGTAAACAATTTGAGGTACATTAGGCATTTACTGGTGTCTGCTGCTCATTTATGGAATGGTTTATTTATTTATTTAACTCCGCTGTGTGCATTTTTCTGTCCGTAAGGTCCCAACTACCACATACTGATTTTACATAGAGTTTGTTCAAATTTGCACTGACTGTACAAAATGAAATACAACATGTGTTATTTATTTTCACTGTTCACTGCATAATTATGTATTTGCATTTCTAAGACCTTATACTTGTTGCTCACTATCTACTTACTGCTGTTTTTACCCCTAATCTAATCTCATAACTGTGTCCTTCTGCACGTCTTAACTCTGCTCTCCCTATTTCTTCATGTCTAGCTTATTAACCTATACTGTATTCTAACCAGGCTTCGTTCCTCTTTCAGGAACATTTGTTACACTAATCCTCCTGGTTTGTTAAGCAAAACTATAGCATAACAGCAAAGCCTTCTCTGACCCTGTTTGAGGAAAGCAAGATAACTTTTCTGGAATGGACATCCTGAGGCCTTAAACCTGAAGTTTAACTCCAAAGAACAGTAGCTATGCTAATCCTTCCAGTTTGGTAAGCAAAACTATAGCATAACAGCAAAACCTCCCATGATCTTGTTTGAGGAAAGCAAGATAACCTTACTGGAATGGACATCCTGAAGCCTTAAACCTGAAGAATAACTCCAACGCATGTTTCCATATAACTGTATGTATTATTCTCTGTTAAATACCCATCATTAGAGTATATAAATAGGATCTTGTAAAAACCACCAGAACCTGCAACTTCTACCTTCGCAATTTCTATCTTATCATCAGTTAATAACACCCCCCAGCCTGAGTAAGAACAGCTTTAAAATCCACTCACTTTAAACAATTTATTTTAATTGAATAAGATATGTGGTAGATAAAAGTATAGATAATATAGCTAATTTAGAATCTACTTTCTGCTGTGTTAACCTGTAGCCACAGTTTTAAGTGTTCCTACAAGATACCTACTTACTGATTGATTTTTTGTAAAATCCTCCTATGGGTGTAGCCCAGCTTTGTTCACCATCACTACACTTGGGCTCACTTCGCTCCCTACTCTACCCCCATTCCCACCCTACCCCCAGGATCATTACATTTGTACTTCACAAACCATTCCCTCTTCCCAATCAACAACACATCACTCCCACTCACTGCACTAACACTTTTCTACTCCTCCCAGCTTTTCTAACGTCCTTTCCCATCCCACCTTCTTATCCCATACTACTAATTATAACCCACACTACACTACACTCTACACTCAATTCTCTCCTTTCCAGTCCTTAACATGCTACTACTCTTTGTACTATTATCCTCCCTTCTCGTAACCTATCACCTTACCCCTTTCACCACCTCCAAATACTCCATACACTCACACCAACTACCTCAGCCAATGCAGCAAAACCACACCCACTCACCTACATCAGCATATCACCACAGCTATCCAATAACACTTTCATCCAACTTTTCACTATAAAATACCATTCCATTCACAACCCCCCACACATACTACACAAGTATTCTAAGCTCGCCACCAAATTCCCATGCATCTTTCTCAAGTTCTCACTACTTACCCTCAGTGGGGACATACACTCAAACCCAGGCCCCAACCCACAAACACAAGCAACATCCCAGGAACAAAACTCTGCCCTGGAAACTCCTCTTTCTCATGTGCTTTCTCTGACCTATTAATCATAAACATCAACCTCAGAAGTATTACAAACAAAATAGCAGAATTCTAAGCATCCCTGTCACTATACTCTCCAGACATAGCAATAATTACTGAAACTTGGCTAAAGAACCACAATAAAGACAATGAATTCTTACCCCAAGGATATAATATTCATAGAGTTGACAGAACACACAAGCAAGGTGATGGCTTAGCAATCATATATAAGAACAACCTCACCCTGCAGCAGCTAAATACCCCCCCCCTAGCCATTGACTCTGAAATTAGCCTCATGCTTACAACTAAACAAAAACAAAGCCATCATCATCATGGCTGTTAACCTTCCCCCTGGAAACAACAGCATTACAATAGAAAATTTGCTTAACTTGGCCTCTACAACATACAATCAGGAAACATACATTCTAGATGACTTTAATCTTGACTGGTCTACATGTACCTCCACAAATCCAGTAAATCATATCGACCTCTATGTGTTCACACAATAAATCTCTACTCCTACAAGAATTGACACAGTAATAAACATTCCATACTAGACTGGATTCTCTCTAATCATTCAAATCTTTGTGCACAGTTTGGCTGCCTCCCAGACTTCCTTAGTGATCACTCTCTCACCTATCTAATTAGGCACAAAATACATTCAACCAAACCCACTTTCTGTAAGTATATCCGCTCCAAAAACACCTTTAATTCCCTCCTAAAACATCACAACTGGTCCCCACTAAAACAACTTCCCCTTGGTGAGGCTGTTGAATACTTCAACAACTCATTCTTAAGCATCCCAAACTCTCTAGCCCATATTAGAAAAGTTTGTTGCAAATCCATATCAACTCCATGGGTTACTAAGGACACCAGGATTATAAGGAAACATTGCCTAAACTATCAGGTAGGAAAAACCTGAGCTTCCTTTCACAACTACCGCCACCTATGAAACCAAGCCAAAAAACAAATTTGCTCTGACAAAAGGTCCTACTATCCCCTAATACAACAAAAACACAAAAAAAACCCCTAAAAAAATACTGGCACTCCATAAAACAACTCCTAAACCCTGGACAAACCACTACCCCCTCCACAACCATCCCAACCCCCAACATAAAAAATAGCAGGTCAAATTAACTCACACTTTATAATCTCCATTCAGGCTTTATTAAATAATAGCAACTATACCTCTCTAACTACTCCAACAATTCCTTTCCATCACTCTACTTTCTCATTCCAGCCCATCCAGACCACTTTCATCAAAAAACTCCTCCTAATCCACTACTCTCTCAGTTGGCCAACTTCCAAACGAACTTCTTAGTAAAGCAGCTGACTCCATCTCATACTCAGTCCCTTTACTTATTAATCACTCTATTTCAGAACAATATGTACCCATACTCTGGAAAATCTTCCACATAAACCCCCTTCATAAATGTGGCCCTTCATAAAGGTGGCCCATACACAGATTTAGCTAACTATAGATCCATTGTCATACTCTCTCCCCTTAGCAATATCCTTGAAAATTGCATACATTGTCAACTATTGGCATATCTACTACAAAATAACCTTCTCTCCAATTCACAGCATGGTTTTAGATCACAACATAGCTCCACATCAACCCTTTTAAGTTTCACCTATTCCATTAACCACCACAAAAATAATAACAGTCTTGTCTCCTCCATTTTCTTAGACATGTCAAAAGCATTTGAAACTGTCTCTCATGAAAAACTAATTCAAGAGTTAGTATCCCTCCATCTCTCACTATCACCTGTCACTTGGTTTCACACCTATCTCTCCAACAAGCTGTCAAGTGGAAATATGAAATCTCTACACTACTTCCTGTTACAGGAGGAGTCTCACAAGGCTCTATACCTGGGCCATTGCTCTTCTTCGTCTTCACAAACATACTTAGTTCTGCATCCACACATGCTACTATTGTGCAATATGCAGATGATTCCACCGTTATCTGCACTGCCCCCTTCCTCCCAAAACTCTTATGTAACACCCAGAAAGCCTTCTCAGATGTAAAGCAGTACCTTAAAGAAAATCAGCTGATACTAAATCCCAACAAGACAAAACTAATGATATTCTCTAATAAAAGATCCAGAAAACCAAGTAGCCCATTTTTCATCCTCTCCTCCAACGGTACTAAAATTGAAACAGTAGATAGCACAAAGCTACTAGGTGTCACTATAGACAGCTCCCTAAAATATGATAAACCCATAGCCCTTACTATAAAAAGGTACATATTAAACTCAGCTCTCTGTATAGGGTCAGAACATTCCTCACCCCTTCCACTAGACTAGCTATAGCAAGAACACATCTTCTGTCTACATTACTGTATGCCTACCCCATCTTTATTAATCTTAGAAAATCTGAACTGTCTAAACTAGAGATATGGTAAATAAAATAGCTCATTTTGTTGCTGGCTTCCACAACAGAACACATCATTGCACAGCCCTGAAACACCTACATTGGCTCAAACTACCTAACCTATTATCTCTTAAACAACTTACAATTGCCCACAACGTCATGCATCATCCTGATGCCTGTCCAGCTCTAAAGAATCTTGTTCAGCCTTGTAACAACACCCGTACCCTGTGCTCAACAAAGAACTATTCCTAAAAGTTAATAAATCTGACAACTCTTTTGGTGACTCCTTATTCACCAGTCAAATAGCAAAACTATGGAATAGCACTCCCCAACACATACTTAATTCCTCCACTACTTTCTGTTTCAAACCTCTTCTTAAAGAACACCTAAATAACAAATGACTCTGTTCCTCTCACCCCTGCTTAAATTCCTCCCCCTCATCATTAATCTACCTTCTCTACTCTAACTCACTACTATCATTTTCTACCTTGAACCACCTTACACCTCTTATTTTGGACTGTTATATTATAGCTTGTCTCTTCCTTCCAATAGATATCACTGTAAAACTAGTACACATTGTTTATGCATCTATTATAAACCCATCCTGCTATGCTTCTGCTTGTATTAATACTTAATGATTTTAAGACATTTGTAACCATATTTATTGTACTTACTGTTCCTACAGTCTTTTATTAATTACTGTCTAAACTGTTTTGTGTATGCTACAATAATTGTCTTTGGAGTTTTTCTCCCCAGGCCTTCACTGAAAAAGGGCTACTAGCCCAGTCAGACTATCCTGGTAAACAAATGTAAAATAATAAAATAAATAAATGATAGGATGAGTAACCAGGAAAGGGTGGGGTGCTCTCTGCAGCTTTGAACCAAGTTTCTGTGACTGCACAGATGTCAGCATTTTCCAGGGTTAAGAATGTTTGCAATGAGTGCAGTTTCATGTTTAGACTCCTAGACATTAACATCATGACCTTTAATTTGTGCTTTGATGAAATTTTTATGTTGGCAGTTTTAACCTCATCACCTTTCCTAAAAAAAATCACTATGGGGGAGGCAAAACCATTTGCCAGAAGCCTTAAGCCCAGGTGATACAGATGCAGGCTATCTCTGGCAAAGCATCATGGTCTGTCAATTATATCTTTCCAGGCTGTCAGGTACTGGATCCCCCTTGAATGACACCAGAAACTAAACCAATTGTTAAAGTCAATCATTTTCTGTTTGGATTGAGGCATCATTCTCGGTGATGGCAGAATGCTGCTTAAGGCTAGGGGCATTCCTGCCTGGGTCACATAATCAGCAAGCTCAATCATATCTCTCTTCATATACTCCAGGGAGGTACATCTCAAGTAATCCATGCTAACATGGACTATGACAGAATCATAGCAGTACCTGTTGTTGAGAAACTTGAGTGCTTATGTGATATGGGGGATTCTGGCACCTGACAGACAACTAACCGTGGCTTTCTCCTCATCCAGCCTGGTGAGAGGCACATCTGTGTGTCTCACAATGGAGTCTCCTATGACTAATATGTTGAGTTTATGGTGAAGCCTTAGTGGCTGTGATACACAGCTGCATGCGTGGTATGTGGTGTGGAGGGCTGTGGAGATTGCGTGTGATTTTGCCTTGGAGGTCTCCTTTGTTTGGGTATGTTTATGTTGAGGACCTCTTTAAATGTGGATGTGTATTGTGTAGGTGTGGGTGGTGTCTGAGGTGTAGTGATTGTGTTGACAACCTTTTTGGTGCCAGATATACTGCCTTGAGAGGGAGAGAGCATGGAATCAATATTCCTAATGTAATTGCATCTCTCACAAATTGTGTTCCTCAGTGGTAGTAGTAGTAGATGGCTGTCCATGTACACAAGGCTGTTGATACACTGTCTCATAATGCCCATATCAACCAGACTGGCAGGAGAAACTGTAGGAAATTGTCCATCCACATGTATCAGAATCTGAGGGAGAAAAGCCAGGGAAAACTAGGGGGTGGGCCTAAAGCCCAAGCCTTAAACCAAAACTAAGGGGCTTAGAATAACACTTAACAATTCAGATAAGCTATAAACAAGCAGTAATAAATGTGACAGAGAAGATGCAGCTGAACACTTTGAACAAGCAGCAAGTAGCAGGTAAAACAAGATAAAGCAACAGAGTAGTAGGAAGAAACACAAATAGAGAAAAATATAAGCAACTGAATGAAGTATCTTTTTTTTATAAAGTGGAAAGGAAGAGAGCAGGAACAGAAGATAATTCAAGGTTAAGGGACTAAGGGGTTTGGCCTTCCCAACTGATCTCTGTATTAGGTAGAATGAGCAAATGAGATAGGACTGGGAGGAGGGTCCCAGAACACATTTACAGTAGGGGCAAGCAAATGCAAAAGCCACCAACTTTAAGTACACAACAGTTAGAAAAAAAAAATCAGCAAACATCAGAAAACAAAATTTGGCCAGCAAATATATAAATGCAGACACAGACAAGACAGATAAGTAAATAATTCAGTCAATCAAAAATAGAGACAGTGCAGAGCATTGAGCAATTAAAGTGCAAAAAATATACTTATCAGCTCTATATTTCCAGATTGTTTGAGAAGCACTCTCAGTCAGGCACAATGAGATTCTAGCAATTATATGCTGATTACATACTCTTTTAAGTTTTGTTTTCATCACTACAGTACAGCTAGGTTCTTTGTTAAAGACTGGGTATTTATTATGTTTAATAAACCTTTTAATGAAGCAGGCACTCGTATTTTTTGCAATCTTCTGTAGCCTTTAGTAGTAGTAGCATATTAGTTTATTTTTTACAGTGTTAATATGCTTTTGTTACCTAATTTCTAATGTTGCTTTTGTTGTATCCACTGTTCTTTCTCATGCCAGAGAAATAATTCTCAGTAAGTAAGCAAAATTTACATTATTAAGTTAGATGAATGAAAAAATAAATCTATTCTGTCTTGCCTTTCAGATAAAAATAAGCTAAATAAATCAACCCATAGGAATTGTATTTACTTGTATTTGTTCCATGAGTTAGTCCCATCATACCTATGGCTTATTTTCATAGGACACCAAAGGTCCTGAAACTTGGCCAGGGTACTAAGACAATTTCCTTGATTTTTTTTTTTTTTTTTTTTTTTTTTAGTAAGGGCAGTAGGATCATTTACTTTTACTGAGCTGCAACAAACCCACGCAGCTGGGAACATGGTTTAATGTCTCAGCCAGATGATAGCACATCCAGAAATGTATCACCCCATTAATCAACATTACAATGTTCATATTGGAGAAATGAATCCAAGCACCACAGTCCTTTGATCATTCCAAATCAAAGGATAAGTTGCTACCTCTAGAGCAACCAATTCTGAAAAAGCATTTATAGATTTTTGTATCTTCTGCAAATTGATGCACAAGTGATCTTTGATAAATAAGGGTCCTGAAGTATTCCTTTTTCATATGAATTTACTAAATTAAGATGACAAAATGTTGGTGTAACAACAATTTTGAGGAATGAGCCATCAGCAGCACAACAACCATTCATTCTGCAACACAATGATGTTACTGGTTTTACAAATAAAGTAACAGATTTGGGAGCAAAGTCGAAAATTCCTGAATCCTTTATGATGAAAGCTAGCCTTGCAACCTTTTGTGTAAATACAGATGCACTCCAGACTATCAAATTATTAATTTTGTTTACCTTATGTAATACTATGTGTTAATTTTGTTTAACAACATAATTGCAGAGGAGTATAGTTAGAATTTTTCCCAATTCCAATGATTTTAATATAGATAATATAATTTACAGAGTACTTGAATCAAGTTATCCTTAAGGACTTCAGAATGCTATTAAATGTTATTAAATTATAATTGTTTCACACAAATTACTTTAAAATGATGGAAAGAAATTACCATTTTTTTGCATTTCATGCAATATGTGTAGTAGTAATTCAGCTGAGAGGAACTGGCTGCATCTTTTTTTTTTTTTGTAAGACCCATGGAGGAAGAACAAACTATCACCCAGTGCTTTAAGCAGTTGAATGGTGTGTGCTAATTGTTCTTTCTTCAATGACAAAAATTACTACTTCCCCACAGATGTGAATTTGTACCACAATTACAGTCATTTTTTTAACGGATCAGTAAGATGGCTCTCCTTAGAGGAGACACTGATACTATTTCCAGTGTTTCATCAGTGGGTGAAGTAAATGCAACATTGAAGATATCTGTTATAAATGAGCAAGGATGTTACCATGGAGACCCTATTTTTTTTTAAATGGGGACTAAACACTAGCATCCAGATCATACAGTCATTACACCAGCATCTCGTACAGTTTTAAATCTGGATCAGTATGATTTCTTGAAAATAATTGATTACAACAAGCCTAAAGCTTGCTTATATACGTAACAAATATATGGCTTCCCAATTACAAAAATAAATGAATAAATAAATAAATAACTTGCACACAACGTTAGTGGTGGTCTCCATACTTAAATACTTAATCTATGCTGCACTTAAAATATTATGTCTGGGGTTAATTCTTTATCTGTTTATCCTGCCACATCCTGAGTATCATTTTGGACCTTTATGTATCTCCTTCCCACAGGGCAACCTACTTACTACAGATTCTTTATGTATAGATCTGGAATGCATCCAGAATTGGTGGGCTATCAATCACTTGCAGCATAACACAGTCAATCAGCTGTGGTGGCTATTCATTTCAACCAATAGGGAGTTTAATTGTTCATTCTTAAACCTGACAGTTCTGTATAATTGTAACAGGTTGGCATTTATGAATAATGTTAAAAGCCTTGGGTAGTCTATTGGTAATAGACTAACATTGATGAGACAAGGTAATTTTGTTGTGAAATCATCTTATTTTCATTTTTATAATACGTAGGGATTGGTGTAATGGATAAGATGTTTACCTCATTGAGACAAAGTGCAGGGTTTTATTCTCCCTTTTGGAAGGGAAATTGGTTAGGCTTAAAATGGCCCAAAGGAGCAGCAAGTCTAGTACTAGCCTAAGAGCTTTCTGTATTGACCTCCTTCTTTTTCCCAAGAACCCATCAGTGGTCATGTATGTCCTCCTGTCTTCTCATCTTGATTATTGTAAATCACTTTAATTGCACTGTCTGACCATGAGCTTCATCATTTGAAGCATATTTAGAATTCTGTAGCTTTGTTACTCATAGATAAATCTAACTATCTTCCTATTACTCAATTTTGCAAAGTCTGCACTCACAGATCACCTTTAAAGTTTTGCTGCTAGTTTTATTTATTCATGCATGTCAGTCCCCTATATCTCAAATGGCTCTTGTTCCCTTCTGCCTGATTAGGCTACTGCATTCTGTGTCTAGGGTGAGTTGGAGACTTCTGGTACCTTGGGTCATTTGTTATCAGGCTTGAGGAAATCACCCATCCTGTCAAGTTTCAAAATACCTTGTATTATATTGAAGGACTTTTAGTAGCAGTCTATCTACAGCGTTTGGCATCAGCATCCATTTACTGCTTAATGTTTATAGGTTTGTTTTAGCTTTTTGTTACTAACTGTGAGATTTAATTATACTGTGCTTGGTTACAAGAACAGTAGTAAACCTGAACATGAAGTTAGGCATAGTCAATATACAATACAAGTTGATGTATGTATAGCTAACCTTTCAAAATGCCATAACTGACAATGCTGGTCCCTTATTGTAGAGACTCAATGCCCAAAAATCTGGACTTTCATATATTATGTTAGCAACTGACATTTTTGTGAAAATTTCCTTTTCCACAATGTATGTTTATCTCAGAGTTAGTATATATAAGGCTGATGGGTGAGTGGGGCTTGACCTTGCAAAAAAAAAACTTTAAAGGAAAATAAGCAATGTTTGATATTCTTGCATTTCTGGACCCAAGATTGGGAGTCTAAACATTTCATTAGGTAGCCATATTTATATATATACTGTGATGCCCATGCACTGGCCCAGCAATCAAGGAACTTCAATCCTCACCACTAATACCAGTGAGGGGCATCCATATTGGGAAGGATAACAAAGACACACACAGTAAAGTACAATTTCCCTTAAGAGCACACAGAGATCACAGTCATTCTGGGGCTGGTTTCTCCTTTTCTCTCCAGGTCCCCAATACAACTCCACACTGGCACAGCTATAGGGTCCAGATCTCAGCCTAATGGTCAAGCTAATACCTCCAGCACCCTGTTTGTCCAGCCAGTGCTTTGTGTCCCTGCCCAAGTAGCTGACACACACACACACACACACACACACACACACACACACACACACACACACACACACACACACACAACACACACACACACACACGCATGCACATGCACACACACACACACACACACACACACACACACACACACACACACACACACACACACACACACACACACACACACACACACACACACACACACATACACACACACACACACACACACACACACACACACACACACACACACACACACACCTTAAGATATGAGTTATATACAAACACACAGACACTTCTGGAGAAGGCTGGCGCAGGTTTCCCAGTTAAGCCCCTTCCTGACAGGCTATAAGGTAATAATCACTGCCACCAACCATTAATATCAGCTACTAATAAGGCCTTTGTCAAAGGATGTCCAATTATTACTGTGCAATATTATTATCCAACTGGTAAGTGTGACTGAACAGCAAGACTATTGGAGTGGCTTTATACAGTATCACTATATACTTACAATGTACTCTAGAGCTTACATTATCTTTACATAAAACAACCACAGTCGAAAGGTTTAAAAATATTCAATAATAAATAATAAAAACACAAGACAATGCTTCTTAAAACACAGTGCTAGTCAAGAGTTCAGAGATCACAGAAAAATTCTTAAAATAATACAGTAGAAAAGTTCTGACATCAGTACAGAAAAACAGCTAGACTAGACTTCCTATTTCCTATCTATATCTAAGAGCAAACACAGTTCTAAAATAAACTTACATATAGACACAGGCAGAGTGCTGGTAAGTTGGATGTTCTGAAGACAAATGCAAAATACTCTGAGTCTCTCTATTCTTAAATTGATAGCACAGTACTGCTGACTCATTTCAGATGACATCATTTTTCTCTGGTTTCCAGGATAACAGAAACTCAGAGTTTAGCAGCCCTTTTGATCTTGCAACTGGTCAGGAAGCTATAGCAATAAAATACATTATAAATGCAAATTCTAACAATTTACTCTGGTCTCAAAACAATAGCAAGAATTGCTTCATCCAGACATCTCCGCTCCAAGATTTGAGATCAAACAATTATAAAATGCTTGACTTATCAGCTTTCCTCCAGCAGAGTGCAACGTGGTTACATTTTTGAAGTTCAACACCCAATACAATTTTCTTATTTAAGAGAACAAGCCTGTGACTTATATTAACATTTACAAATGACAGAATTATCTACAAAATCTTATCTAGCTAGGCTGGTAGCCTTCACATATCTTCACATATACTTTAAGACCAAAAATGAAATTCGTTTAGAAGAATGGTTAACATATTTTTTACTCAGTATAATACAGTGGCCAGGGCATCCCAACTTATAAATCATTTTGGCAATATGGAATTTAGCCATATAATGTAATTAAATGCTTTTTAAATACAGGCGTCATTATTTAAAATATTTATTTCATGATAGTAGACACACAATGCTGCCATGGTTGAAATTTACATGTTTTCCTTTCATGAGTTTAATATAAAAGAAAAAAAAAACATAATAACTTGTTTCTAGTTACATAAATTTTGCAATTCATATATTCTTTTTATAACTATTATCAGTCCAATATTCGATTAATTGCTTAATTCCTGCCTTCCCTTAACCCCCATTCCTCCCCCTCATCCTGAACATTATTCTGCATGGATCATTCCCATTTATTTTTATGTAATTTGCTCCTACCCTTTTCTAAAGATCTTACAACAGTTCTTTTATCTCTATTATAATATTCAATACTTTAAATACAGTTGGTCTAGATGTTGATTTCCATTTTCCAGTAATTGCTTTTTTGTCAGCCACAGGAATTAAACTTAACAAGGCCTTACTATATCTCAACAATTCAGATCCTGTATCCCAGCTCAAAAAATCATTACCTTAGGTACGTCCATTTGCTCACCCAATATATCTGTCAGAGTACTCTGCAGAGAATTTTTAAAGCCTGCCATCTCATTACACTCCTTCTCCATAAACATAATGCACAAAGTAACCTCTTTCCTCATCTCACACCTTAAACATTTGCCAGAATTACTGAAGAAAAATTCTTTGTAGTCTGCTTGAAGAATACAAATACCTGTGCAATCACTTTCAATCAAAAATCCTAAACTTTCTAGTCTTTTATGAATGCATGGGAGGCATGTGTATTTCCTCCCATTGTTCAACTGTAAATTGATTAATCAGTTTATCTTCCCAATAATTTCTAAACCCTGTGATTCATTCTCCTAGTTATCATGGAATGTTTCATATGTTCTACTAATTATCCATTTTTAACAACAGCTTCTTTTCTACATTCAGTTAAAAAAACTCTACCAGAATAGGTTGTTCACTTTGGATTTCCCTCTCCGTTTGCCTTTGCCTATATTCTGATATTAATCCCTGGTAGAGAAGGCAGTCTCTAGCTTGCAGTCTAAATATCTTCTTCACCTCATCACATCCTATTACCTTTCACTTTCTAGTTATTTGTTTTCAATACCTTGGTTCATTTGCCAGGGTTTTCTCCTGTAAATCCCATCTCTTGCCTGTTCTCAGTACCCCTACTTGTAATCATCCCTGTCAGTAAAAATCTCCTTTCTCCATTCTCGTGTTGGCTAAACTCTTAGAATACTTTCTGCTACTTCATTAGGCTGGTTATTCTTTTTCCTGAGACTCCAAAGACTCTGAAATATTGTTTATTTATTGTTAATACTTGTTTCTTTCAGAGTTTATTTCAGTATTTCTTGCACGTAGTTGCACTTTGTACATATGCGTATTTACATTTTTTCTTGTTTTTCATAGTTGTATGTATGTACTTCATGTAATTCATACTTGGAGAGTCATTGAAACTGGAGTCAAATTCTTTGTATGTGTGCATCACTCTGACTCTCCCCACTAGAGGAAACAACATCCTCGACCTAGTTATTACCTACATGGGAGACCATTGCTCCACACCAATAGTCAATTCCTCCCTGGTTAAATCAGACCACAAACTGATCACCATGGAAATCTCCATCTCACCTACACCCCCTGTTAAGGTGATCACCCTGAAAAACATCTCTAAAGCCAACTTTGGGCTCCTAAAATCAGAGGTGGCTAACGTCTCAGCACCCATGCCAATGGAAAATAGCTGCATGACTGCCAAATCATACACCATTGCACTGTACGAGCATATACACAAATGCATGGACCTTGCCATACCAAATAGAACTAAGACACTCTCCTCCAAAAAAAAGGAAGCCAATCTGGTGGTCCCCAGCCATCAATAAACTCTACAACAGAGGGAAGAAACTGTTGCAGAAAAAAATGAAGTTACAAGACGGGAAAACCTCCCTTATCAGTCTCAACAAAAAGCTGAGATCCCTAATCAAATCCTCCAAACCCAGCTATGAAGGCGGAATTGCTGCTGACACTAAAAACAACCACAAAGCCTTCTGTAGCTGTATGAAAAACTTACAAAGGCAATACCCAGACTTGCTCTGAGTTATTTCACAATAGCACCTCCTATACTGAGCCAACAGATATAGCCAACATACTGGCCGACAGATTCAGTGCCAACTTTACCGCACTCCCCCCCCAAGGGCCCTAGAACAATACGAGAAGAAAACCTGGTACCCACCATTTCTGTGGCACAGGTAAAAGCTGCATTGTCCCAAGACAAGAATACAGCATCCATAGGACCTGATAATATCCCTGGCTGTGTCCTACATGAGTTACAAAATGAACTGGCACCACATCTGTTTGTCCTGTTTGATCACAGCCTTACCTCAGGCTATGTACTAATGAATGGTGCCCTGCTACAGTCATGCCACTCCATAAAGGGGGAGCAGCTACAGACCCTAGGAACTATTGCCCCTTTAGCCTGATGAGTCTGATATGCAAAGTTATGGAGCACATCATCATGGACCTGCTCGACAAAGATACAGGCAATCTCCAAACTCTTGACCCCACACAGTTTGGCTTTGTCAAGGGGAGATCCTGCCTGCTTAACCTGATTGACTTCTTTGAGGCAGTCACCAAGGCTGTGGATGAGGATAAGGCAGTGCATTCAGCCTACCTCGACCTGGCCAAGGCTTTTGATACCATTCCCCACTCAGGTGTTATTGATAAACGCATCAAACTAGGCATCAATCTTTGCATCACTAGGTGGGTTGCAAATTGGCTCACAGACAGGACCCACAGAGTGAAAATTGTGGATTCCAAGTCAGACTGTCGACCAGTCATGAGTGGAGTCCCACATGGCTTGGTCCTGTACCTTTTCCTGTTTGGCATCTACTTCTCAGAAGTCCGAGGAAACACAGAAGGACTCTGGTTAACCAAGTTCACTGATGACTGCAGCTAGGTGCTATTATCAACTCCCCAAGTGATGCAGACATCCTACAAAAGGGCCTCTCTGAGAGCAATGACTGATGTCAGTACCATGACCTGAAGCTTAACCCCAAAAAAATATGTGATCATCCACTTTGGAAAAAAATCAGTTTCACGCATTATCGCATTGATTGGACACCACTGAATGCTGAAGGGGCCATAACATATCTGGGCACCCAGGTCGACAGCCACCTCACCTTCAACCACCACATTGCCAGAGTGGTCAGAAAGTCCTTCTACATAGCACATCTTATAACCAAAGGTTTCACATCCAGAAAGAAAGAGGTCATCATCCCATTCTCCTCATCCCTCATTAGACCGATCATCAAATATAATGCCTTGTTTGGCATGTGCCTGACCAGACACCTACAACAGCTGGAGAGGCCACAAAAGTACCTCACAAAAAGGATCCTAGACCTGAAACACATGTCCTACATGGACAGGCTCAAGAAACTTCAGCTGTTCTCAGTTTCGTATCGTGTACTTAGAGATGATCTCTGCTTGACTTACAAAGCCATGTCTGACCCAGCCCTACATGAAATGCTGCACCTACAGAATCCCAATCCCCCCACGCCACATTGTCCAGAGATCACAACCTCATTACCACAATTAACAGAACACACTGGAGGGACAGGTTCATCTCCCAAAGACTGCCCATACCCTGTAATAAGATTCCCATTCATTTCCAGCAGAGCACCTCGCTGGCCCCCTTCAAGAGAAATCTTGACGAGTGGATGGGCAACAGAAAGTTCACTCCAGGGATCATTCCAGTTACCCTACTGGATAGGGGCACTGTGAACTAACATCTGGTGGCACGGTGCCTGGGCAGTTTTTTTGGGCTAGGCTTGTAAAGGCTCCAGGGCCATTAGCCTAGTACACACCTATGAACCTATGAACCTATACATGGCCAATAAATGTGATTCTGATTCTGATAATATTCTGTATGGCTATTATTAATCTCCTTAAGGATATGCATCCAAACTCCCTCTCTCTCTCTCTTCTATTTCTTGAATTTCCCCATCTTTCATCATCATCATACCTTTCTGCATTATGTGTATGAGCCTTAATTGTGTAGCTCTAAAATATCCCTTCAAATTAGGTAATCCTAAACTAAGCCACCTTGTTCTATTGGAAGTATCAACTTATCCCATGTAACCCTTGCTCTCTTACCCTCCCAGATCAATTCCTCCAACTCTTTAATAATTATTGTCTACAACTTTTGCTCTGGTTGAAAAAATACTTCTGATCTGTATATAACACTAAAGAGACTAAAAGCATTTCCACTGCTTGTATCTTACAATCCATATCAACAAACAAGAGCTTCCAATTACTCATTTTTATTATATTTTGTTTAGTCTCCTTACACATATCTTTAGTTGCCATAGCAGAAGCATTTTTAATCCATACTCCCAAATATTTCATATTATCATGTCCCTATAAATATGAGTATTGCTGAACCAGTTCATGTGTTGGGATTATTTATTACCATAGCCTTTGCTTTATCTTCATTTATTTTATATCATGAAAATAAATGAAACTGTCTCAAAATGTTTCACAGCACTAAAATGTTCTTTTCTGGATGTATCAGGTACACAGTTATATCATCTGCAAATAAAGTCAACCATTCCCTGTTACCCTACCAATTATATTCTTGAATTTCTGAGTCCATTAGTTTCTTTGCAAATGGATGTAAATATAAAACAGATAACAAATGGGAAAGAGAATACCCCTGTCTGGTTCCTCTGTTCAAACACAACTTATCAGAGAAGACCCCTCCACACTTTGATTTTTGCCTCCACTCCCTCATATATCCTTCTAAATAGCCTTATGATTATATCAGGGAATGCAAATTCTTCTATTGCCCATACATACTCATCAAATTCTAACTTACTCTCTTTTATGCTTTGCCTGCATCAAGACACACCAAGACTGTGGTACTTTCTTACATTCTGCTTACTTCTGGGTCACCATTGTTTTGTTGATGTCACATTTGTCTCCCCACCACAAAACCACATTGATCCATATCTATCAATTTTTGGCAGCACCTTTGCCATACGTTTATCTAATATATTCATAAGCACTTTGCAATCATGATTTAAAATTGAAATGGGTCTGATGGATATTTTCTGTCTTTGGGTATTACAGCCACCACGGTTTTTTTCCATGATTTTGGTGCTTCCCTGTCTTTTAAAATACTGTTAACCAAAACATTCCAGATCTTTATCAATTTCTTCCCTCCTAACTTCAAAACTTGCACAGGAATACTATCTGTTTCTTGAGGCTTTCCTGCAGACTAATAATAAATCACTGTTTTATTTCATTCTTCCTATGTTAACTGTTAATTGTTGAGCAACATCTACCTCTAACCTTGGCAAACGTAACTCTTCCATAAATATTTCTATTTGTGCTCATTGTTGTTTTCCATATTTCTGTACTTTATATACTGTACATTTTCATAACATTGTACACTATCTCTAATACCGCTACAGGATCTCTGATTATTTTTCTTGGTCGGGTCTCCCTAAGTTTGGTAACACCCCCTTCTACTTTCTGTTGTCTAAGTCATTGTGCTAAAGTTTTTTTTTGTGCTCTGGAGTTATTGTCTAAAAACAGTTTCTTGATAGCAATTTTTCCATACTCTTTGTGTTATCCAGATACGTCCTTATTTTCTCGTAGTGCTCGCAGTTGCACCGCTTTTTTTTTTGTGAGCCCCCCCCTCATTCTGCAATACTTTAGCATTTGTCTGAATAATCCCTATTACTTCTTAACCATAATCTTTTTTTCTTTTATTTCTATATTATTTTTAAACTTCATTTTCATTTTATTCAACTCACTAGTTATAACTTCAGAAGAAATTTATTTTTACCCTCACAACTCTTAAAAAGTTTTGACTATCCATTTCTTATATTCCTATCTTTTAGGTGGGAAAGCACCAGTGTATCATTTTTCCTTCATTACCCTGTATTTTTATTTTACTTTTTATTGGTGCATGATCTGAAAATGTTATAGGATGTGTGTCAAAGCTTTCAATTAAATGCACATGTTCCTGTGAAATATAATTTCCGTCTAGTCTAGCCCAGTTATTCTGCTTTAGGGAATAAAATGTAAATTCTCTCTGAACTCCTACTACTGAATTCACATCCTCCATACCAAATATTTTCTTAAATTTCTTCAGAAATCTTCCCTCTTTTTGTCTATATTTTTCCTTCTAGGTTCCCCATATAAATCCTCACTGTTGCCTATATTTAATATCCGGCTGCTGAAAGTTGATATTTTTCCTAAAAGTTCTTAAGCTCCATAATAGCAGTTTTTGTTGGAATATAAATACATGCCAACATAATCTTCCTCCCTTACCAGGAGCCTCTTACTACCACTAATCTACCATTACAGAAACTGTTGCAAAAAAAAGTAAAATCCCATGATTGGAGAAACTCCCTGGTCAGCCTCAGTAAGAAGCTGAGATCCCTCATAAAATCCTCCAAAGCTAGTTATGAAAACAAAATCACCACTGACTCTAAAGACAACCACAAAGCATTCTATAGCTATGTCAAGAATCTCAATGGCAACACTCAGATCTGCTCTGAGTTACAGCACAATGGCACTAAATATACAGAACCAACAGATATTGCCAACATCCTGGCAGATAGGATCAGTGCTAACTTAACCTTCCTGTCATCCCCTAAAGGGCCCATCTCTATACCAGAAGAATGCAAAGTTCCTGCAATCATGGCTGCACAGGTAAAAAACACACTATCCAAAGCCAAAAACACAGCATCCATAGGACCTGACAACATCCCAGGCTGTGTTCTACATGAACTACAGAATGAACTGGCAGCCCACCTAATACCATGTTCAATCATAGCCTCACCTCAGGCTATGTGCCCACTGAATGGCGCACAGTGACTGTTATCCCATTCTACAAGGGGGGAGCCACCACAGACCCTGGAAACTACCACCCCATTAGCATAACGAGCCTGGTCTGCAAGGCTATGGAAGATATCATCATGGAACTTATAAACAATGACATTGGTAATCTCCAAACTCAGGACCCCACCCAGTTCAGGTTTGTAAAAGGCAGATCATGTCTCCTAAACCTGATAGACTTCTTTGAAGCAGTCACCAAAGCCGTTGATGAGGGTAAGGTGGTTCACACAGCCTATCTAGATCTCGCCAAGGCTTTTGACACCATCCCCCACTCTGGAATTATAGATAAACTCACTAAACTAGGTATAAATCCCTATGTCACAAGATGGGTTGCCAACTGGCTCACTGACAGAACCCACACTGTGAAAGTAGCAGACTCCAAATCCAACTTCAGACCAATGACAAGTGGAGTACCACAGGGTTCAGTCCTGGGTCCTCTCCTGTTTGGTATCTACTTCTCTGAAATATAGGCTAACACAGAAGGTTTTTGGTTAACTAAATTCGCAGATGACTGAAAACTAGGAGCCATAATCAAAACTCCAAAAGATGTGGACATCCTACAAAAGGGACTTGCTGAGACAGATGCCTTTTATCCCAACCACTAAAAGTCTTAGCATGATTTAATTATCTTATTCTGATCATGTATTTTTCAGTTTACATAGTGTTGCTGTTAAATTTTAAAATTCGTTGAATGTTGTAAATGAGTTTGATTTTCAGTTTTTTGTAATAACTTTTCTAGCAACTGCCAAGAAATCCCAAAATATTTCCTTCTCTTTGGCCTTTACAGATTCAGGGAGTGGAACATTCATTACTATTACTGATCTAGTTAAAGAACAATTATCAGACAATAACACCTTAAATACATATTTCTATCTTTCCAATATACATTTCATTTTTTTCAGTCTGTAAACATGTGTATCTAATCAGCTTTTACATCTTTTCTACATCTCCAAAAAATGAAGTCATTTTACTAAGAAATTTAACCCTCTTGATAGGAACAATTGTCCCAAACTAACAGCTGCCTGCACAGGCATTACCTAACTACAATTCAGGCTGCACATGCAAACGTGCATATTACAGCCTGTGCTCCCACTTACACTGACTTTTGTCCATTCTTTTCTTGTCTCTGTTCTCTCCCAGATGTGAAAAACAGCATGTATGCTTTCAGAAAACATTAACTTTTAGGCTTAAGAAAAAGTGCACTGGCTATTTTTAAATAAAGCAAAATTGTATACTGTTCTGCTAAATGCATTGCTGTATTAAGGTTGTTAGGGAAGCTGATATTTCTTAATCATTTCCAGTAATTTCTAGTAATTTCAAACTTATTTTATTGAATTATGTGTCATTCTACCACTAAATTTTGCATTTCTATAAGCAAACAATGTTCAGAACTTTCAAGATTAATTGCTTGCACTTGCAGATAGCTTGCTTCCAAGGAAACACAAGAACAGAATGTACAGCTACTTTCAGCTATAGACTTCTTAACCCACTGAACATTTGCAAAAGGGAAAAAAAAACAAGCTAATGACATTGCATATGCAAGGAACATAGTACTTCCCATGGCATTCATCATTTTGCTTACATAAAACACTTGTTTTTAGACTAAGCCAATGGCATTAATGCAGGCATTCACCTATGCAAAAATAAGAGAAAACATCTCAACTCTACACATAATATTATCAGTGCACTTTTACAGCCCTTCCTCAACTACAACACCCCAAGATTACACATATTAACTTAAACTTGCTTTTGTAAAGCCTTCCTTCTATTTTACATTGTAGTGTTTATAACTCTTAAAACTAAAAAGCACTTGTTTACTTTAACGTCTCTATCACACACAACAATCACAGAAAAGACTCAGCCTCACCCCCACAAATAAAGAATCCCTGACTACATAATATGCAAATCTGCTTTACTATATAACATGCAGTTTATATCATGAAGTGTTTTATACAAATACAATTAAGAACAACTTTCCACTTTTAGTGTTCTTCAAAATACTAATGGCATAAAGTGTAGTATATGTTTTACAGTCCACCCACAAATTTAACAAATTGAACAAAAGTCCAATCTTTATCAGCATTTTTTTCTTGCAAATCCATATTTCACAACTGGGATTGATGTTTTAAAACCTCACATTTATTCATTACTTTCAATCTTACTGGTCTTCTTCCTGTTCATTTCCATTTCCCAACACCCAACTCTTGTTCATGTCCAAGTTACTCCTGATTCTTCTAGTCAACTCTTCTGCTTTTTCTGTCTCTCAAGCATTTTCCTTTGGCACATTCTAAACTTTTCATTGACAACATCTCTCTATCAGGTTTACTTCCAGAAGAATTAGATGCAGAGTCCCCTTCTGTTTGATGGCTCACTTTTTGTTGGACAAACTTTTATATTTCCTCCTTAGCCTGTTTTGTACGAAAAATGTCTTTGATCCACCAGAAAGATATTCTGAAGAGAGCTGAATTCAGCAGCTGGAATCTCACACCTGCATCTTAACATTCCCTGATTGCTGGGATGTTTTGTTTTCTTCTGCCTGGTGTACAGTGAATAATCATTTTTTTAAAAAACACTATACTGTCCCCAGTTTTTAATACTTTGTCCTTATTCCACAGTTGTGACAAGACTAACTCTTTCTGCTCATGTGATTGTATGTTTACTAATACAGGTCTTGTTTACTTTCTCGTGGCCAAATTTGGAGCATTCAATGTGACCTTTCAATTAACAAAGCCTGCAGTGGAACACCAGTCGAGTTCCTTATTTGTGCTTTCATGTAATTAATACAGTCTGTTCCTTTCAGTTTCTCTGGTACAGCACACAATCTCAGTTTTTTTCTGTCTGATCTGTCTACCATTTTTTGAAACAACTATTCTTGAGACATTTCATAACCAGCCTTTTCTTCATTTCAGCCTCTGATTTTTGCAGTTTTATCAGTTAATTTGAATATATGCTTAAAATTTCTAATTTCCCAGCCTTTTCTTATTTGACTTGATTTACTTCATGAATGTTTGATTTATTTTAATTAGCTCTGTGCACAATTGATTTATATTTCCCACCAAATTGATAGAAGTCATCTCTTGTACCAAAGCTGGAGATTTAACTGCTTTTTCTGAACAGCTTCAGGATTGTTCCTAGACAGTGTTTTCTCTTCAATTTTTTTACTTGATTTTCTTTCAGGTTTTCTAAAGTTCTTCTTTACAATCATTCAAGCATGCACATACTAGCCAGTAACTGAATTTTACTCAAGCTGGCAGAATTACTGACTCTTATTTCTCAGTTTCTTTTTTCACACTGGGTGAGCTGAAAGTAAGCTGCTGATCAGTGTGAAGCCATTTTGGAAGTTGGAGTTTTGAGATCCAAGTAGACATATTGTTGCAGATATAAGGGATCTGTTGGCTACAAGAGTGTAAAGTTATTCTTTAATAAATCAGTTGTAAGATAGCATTTAAATCTTACCCTACTAGACTACTTCTTATCACTGAACAAAGTAAAGTTGTGTAAGACCTTACCATAATAGCAGATGTCCAACTTCTCACTGTTGCAATATTCTTCTCTCTTGGGATACTCTGCCGAAGCTGGCCTAAAAGTGGGTCAGTGTACCAATGCCTTTACAACTTCCAGGTGTTATACATTAGATGTACGTCCTATGAGCAGGGCATAAGATACAATGTGACATACAGATGCCTAATTCTCAGAACTCAAATGGCCCAAGGGAACCAGAGCAACCCTAAAGAAAGCAATAACATAACACATTCAGAAAGGAAACAAGATGGAGATAAGGATAGAAGAAGTGCACCGCAGCAAGAGACATGGCAACAGAAAATAATATTCAGCAGTAGGGAGGGACAAAATACTGCAACAATATGAAGTAGGGCATCTACTGTTATGGTAAGATCTTACACGACTATACTATGTCCTTTCTTATCACTGTTGCAGTATTCTTCCCTTTTGGGAGAGTGTAAAGTCCACTGGAATGTATGGGAGCAAGAAGGCAGAGATGAACCCTCTACAAACTCATGAACTATGGCCTTGGCAAAACCTGCCCTGGCCCTGGGAAGGATATCAAATGTTTAATGTTTGGTAAAAATGTGAACAGAAGAGAAAGTAGGATCTTCTGAGATGGATCGCATATCCAGACCCTTGAAAAAAGCACCAGAAGAGGCCACTGCTCTGATAGAATGAGCATGAATAGTAGAGGAAAGCTGCTTGCCATAAAAAGAATAACAAAAATAAATGGCCTTAGAAGTCCAGGAGGAGATGATTTGCTTAGATACTGGCAAACCAATTTCCTGGCATAAAAGGAAACAAAAAGTTGCACAGATTTTCTGATGTGTTTTGCCTTATCCAAGTAATATCTGAGCTGTCTATGTTAATCAAAGGTGTGAAGTACCCTCACACTTCCTAAATGACTCTGGAAAAGGAAAAAAGGAGGGAAGATGAATTGTCTGATTGAAGGACAAGTCATTAACCACCTTGGGCTTGTGAAAAACCAAAAAGGGAGAAACCACCATTAGTGCTTGAGGTTAAGAGACCCTCTTGGCAGAAGTAACAGCAACCGAAAATACAATCTTCCAGCTAAAATGCTGCAGATAAGAAGCAGGTTCAAAAAGGGACTGATTCAAATTTTCAATAACAAAATTAAGGTCTCAAGAATGAATAATAGGTTTTCATGGAGACAATATAAAAGATGAGTTTAGGGATTGTTTCACTTCAAAACTAGAAGCCAAAGTTGGATTCAGGGGCAGACAGGCAGAAATGGCGAACAAATTTTAACAGAAGATTATGTCAAGCCAGTACTGAGCAGGAAAGGATTGTAAAGGCCTCCCACAGAAAAAGGGTCCAGGTCATACTTGACGCACCAAATAGAAAATCTCTTCCATTTAGCCACATAGGATTTTCTAAAAGTGGGTTTTCTGGATTCCTGCAAAACCTGAAGCACATCCTCAGAAAACTGGATCTTGAAAGGAATCAAAATTCTGTCACCAAAAGTATCAGTTGAAGTGTGGACAAGTGAAGATGAATGAGAGATCCCTTGTCTTGTGTGAGAATATCCATCCTATATGATAACTTGTGATGATTGCCGTGGCCTGGAGAAATAGAATGGAAACCCAGTGATGTCTGGACCACAAGGGAATCACCAGTATGATTTTGGATGATCTTGTGCAGGACCCTGAGAAATAGAGGAAGATGATGGCAGGCATGTAAAAACATCCCCTTCCTAGAAAAAGACATGGCATTCACTAGCCAGGCCAGATGACTTGGCACTCTGGAACAGTACTGATGAAGTTGTCTATTCAGAGGAAATGCAAAAAGATCTACCTGATGAATACCACTTTGATGTACAATGTCCAGAAACACCTCCCTGTGAAGGATCCATTTGTGAGGTTTTTTTCTGGTCCTGCTCAAAGGCTCTGCCACTAGATTCTGCTCTGAAGAGATGTAAACCACATGAAGAATGAGGTGATGTTGGACTGCAAAATCCCAAACCTAAGGGGCACCTTGCAAAGAAAATAAGATTTTGTGCCCCCTTGCTTGTTGATATACCACATGGCTGTGGTATTAGCTGTAAAAAACCTTTAGAGGACCAGGAACTCAAAGGAAGTGAAAAGCCTGAAGAGTTAGTATTAGATACCTCATCATATTAATGTTGATATGGCTTGTCATCTGTTGATGGGACCAAAGACACTGGACTTTCAATTTGTTGGAGGAAGCTCCACAAACTTGATCAGAAGCATCTGCGAACAGTTCCTGCATAGGGACAGTAACCTGAAAGGCTGATCTGGATTTAAGGAAATTTGATGAATCTACCAGCAGAGATTGAGATTGAGACAAGGTAAAAGTGGGACCAGATACTCCAGAGGGTGACAGTGCTGAAACCAAACATTCTTGAGATACCATTGAAATTTCCTTATGTGGACTTTTACAAAAGGAACCATAGGAATGGTGTATGCCATGTACCCCATGACTGGGAGAAATTCCCTTACAGGAAATACTGGAAGAGGAAGAAGAGACTGGAAATAAACAGTCAAAGAGAGGACCTTGGAAGGTAGAAGACAAGCCAACATTGGAATGGTTTGAATCGCAAAACCCAAAAATGATTGGTCCTGAGAGGTAGTCAACCCATGCTTTTCAAGACTGAGGATGAACCCCACACTGCACACTAGAAGCATAGTGAAGTGTAGATTTTGAAGCATGAGCTTTTGACAGGGGACTTGAATTAAAATGTCATCCAAATAAGGGAATATATGAATTCTTTGAAATCTGTAGAAGGCTGCCACATAGGTCAGACATTTGGAAAATTGCCTTGGAGCTGCAGAAAGACCAAAAGACAAAACAGAGAACTGATAATAAGAGGAAGGAATGCAGAAATATAAAAACTTCCTCATGAGAGGGTGAATATGAGAATGGAGGTAAGTGTCCTTCAAAGCTAGAGATACTAGAAAAGCTTGGGGAAGTAAAAGAGGGAAAAGGGTCTGAAGAGACAACATCTCGAAGGAAGAAGCCTTGAGAAAGTTTTTGAGAAAGGCTAGATCTATGATGGGCCCTTCTTCTTGGGAACCAGGAACATTGGGTAATAAAGTCCTGTTCACCGATGAGACAAGGGAAAAGACTAGATGGTTCCCTGTTTCACCAGATCCCACATAAGGAAAGGAAAATGAGGACACTGGTAAGGAAGAGGCTGAGAGAGTTTACAAAATGGAGTAAGGAACTTCAAAGCTATAAGATGACTGTGTTGGATGATAGAGAAAACCCAGGTATCTGAGAGTATCTGTTGCCAAACAAGAAAAAGAAAGGGTTAGCCTGAGGGTCAGAAGAATCTGTCTGAGGGGAAGGTGAGGCTGGATTTCAGATAAAGGCAGATTTATCAAGAATAGAATGTTTTTGATCTCTAGAACTCAGAGTGGATTTGTCTGGGAAAATCTGCTTAGTAATGCTCCTACCCTTAGCAGGCTGTTTAGGCTGCCTATTGACAAATGAAGATTTTGATGGATAGTTCCTCTGGAACTTAGGTACAGGGGAAACAAACTTTTTTACAGGTCTTGTATAACTATACTCTTCTAGCATGTGGGGTTTAAAACAATTAGTCAGCAGCAGTGCCAAAAACAGGCTGGTTGTCTAAGTAAGGATGTAAATGTTTGGCCTTAATGTCCTCAGGTAAAGCTTAAGGTGCAGCAAAGAGTATATCCACATAACAGAACCAGATGGAGCTGCCCTAGAAGAAGAAGAATCAGCTGTATCATAGCTGAATTTAATGGAATAGCAAGAAAGGCAGTATTTAGTCAAGAAAAAGCAGAATTTTTTCTATCCACATCAGGCATATCAATCAACTCTCACCCTCCCCAACAGGGACAGAAGATCCACAACATATCTAGTCATGCTGGTCTGATAATTAATGGCCATAAAAGCCAAAGTCACAGAAGCATACACTTTTTTCCCATACCTTTCAATAGCACAGCTCTCCTTGTTAGAAAATAAAAGTTTGGAAGGGGAAAATAGATTGGATGGCACATGAAAGAACACCAGGATGTCATGAACAACTTTTATAAAAGTATTTATGATCCACAGGAACTTTATAATATCTACCTGGCTTCTTAGTGGCTGGATGGTAAAAGTCAGCCACCTGAGAAGCTGCTGTAAATGTGTCCAAAAGGACAGCTAAGACAAGACAGACTGCAAGGTGAGCCCATTTGCAAGACTTCATGATATCTCCCTTGAACCACGGAAACCTGGGAACAATCTCACTTAAACTGTTCCATCATATGGACCACTGTATCCCTAAAAGATAATTCTTCAAAACAAGAGTCAGTGGTAAAAGAATATTCTTCATCAGAACCAAGGGCCAGAGGAGAGTGGGTCTGGGAGGAAAATACTAAGAATTCTTCACCAAAGTCCAACACTGCATTAGATAAATTGGAATACCTAGGTCTTCTTAACATGGTGGAAGACCATGGAGCTGAAGTAGGGTCAGACAACCCTTGTGGGGATTTCAGGGCCATAAGGTCATTAAGTAGCCCCTGAGTAAAGTCATATCACTATTTGTGATGATTTTAAGCCACAATAGCCACACATTTGGTTTTCTGATTCTTTTTTAAAGAAAC
This sequence comes from Protopterus annectens, assembly GCF_019279795.1. NCBI lineage: Eukaryota > Metazoa > Chordata > Ceratodontiformes > Protopteridae > Protopterus > Protopterus annectens. The sequence goes on along the minus strand of NC_056745.1, from coordinate 1,528,039,380 downwards.
ATCTGCTTTAACAAATCTAGGAGGTTCAGACTCCTCTCTAGATATAATGAGGGTATCAGGCACCTCTTCCCTAACTAAAATTTGGAGAATCTCCCTAGGCCCTACAAATATAATCTCCTGTGCTTCCCCCTCTACATCTGTACCAGAAGTATGCACAGCCTCAGAAGAGATGTGAGTAGGCAGTTCTGTGTCGGCCTCCACCTGAGTTGTAGCAGAGAGAAGTGATGTCATCACTAGACAGTCCATTATTTCTTCATTCAATGTCTAGTGGAGCCTGGATAGCAGCAGTTTCAGTACATGCTTGCCTAGCTTTTTTTTTCTTAAATGGCATCTGAACTTTGGGGTGGGCAGATTCAACAATGGTACCCTGGGTCATAAACTTCAGACATCGGTTTCCAAAACAAATATAAAGAGACAACAGTTAGCTGCTGAGTGTCTTAGGGACAAATGCCAGACTAATATAACACTGTGTATGGTTGTGTGTATCACCCAATCAAAAAAGGCACTTTCTAAGTTTATCTTTATGGGAAATCTGCCTCCCACCCTCACATTTTCCTTTCCTGGATGACGAGAAAACAAACTACAAGGAGGAAAAAAGAAAGAAAGGAAGGAACCTCAGTGGGGCAGTTATCTTTAGAAGGCTAAGAAAATGAACCAAGTTGGTGAGCAGTATACAGATCGAATTCTGAGATAACGTTCAAACTGGTGGCAAAAAAACTTTTGAGGATTAGGCATCTGTACTTAACATATGTATCTTATGCCTTGCATGTAAGACATAGGTATATTGTACGACATCTGGAAAGTATAAGGGCTTTCGTATATTGGCTGGACATTAGACTAGTATTGGCAGATATCCCAAGAATGGAGAATACTGCAACAGTGATAAGGAAGGACATCTACTGGGATGGACACAGTAATTAAGGCACTAGGAAATTGCAGATATTTATTGTAAAAGACTACTTAACTTTTATAAGCATTTTTTTTGCCAACCCATTCTAATTTCGTAAGCTCCATTTTTAGCATTACACTTCCTCATTATCCTGCCATATTTCCATAGATGACCTCACACTAGCCCTTTCTTACTCAAACTTCTTTACATTATTTCAATCTCCGTATTCCCAGGGAAAAGGAAAATAAAGTAATCTAATCATTATGAAGTATTAATTTACATGACTTATTAGAACAAAAAATGCAATCTGAAAAGGGTGGAAAGAGTGCAAAAATATGCATTTCATTTGCCTTGAAATATTGGTTTTGATTCTGACTCCTTTGAAATGTGAGGAAGAATTGCAACAAAAGCAATCACAAAGCAGGTGAAAAAATAATTGAAGCAAAGCCTGATTGAAGAATAGTCATCATTTTTTTTGAAAACCTCAGCTACATGAAATCTAAATCTACTGTCCACAAACTTCATATCAAGTTTTAGGAGTGCAGCAAGAAAATATATTGTAAAGAAGAAACTGAGAAAAGAAATGCAGATACCAATGGAAACAATGCATAGTAAATAAATAAACTTACATTAAATCTGCATACATTGAGATTATCAAAGAATATCAATATAATAAACATATGCAGCACACAATTAATCCCAAAATATATTTTTTTGTGAAAGTATCCCAAACACACACACACACACACACACACACACACATGCCTTTTTATATGAATACCAGTAACACATGTGTATCAGTAGTTAGTACATGAGCAATAGTATCTGACATGACTTCTTATATGAATACCAGTTTGGCACATGTGCATCGCCATTCAGTACACAAGCAATAGTATTGCACATGGCTTTGTATATGAATACCAGTAAAACACAGCTGTATCAGCATTCAATACATCAGTTGCAGTATTGCACATGGCCTCATATATGAATATCAGTATTACACGTTTCTATCAGTATTAAGTATATTAGCAAAAGTATCGCACATGGCATCCTAAAGAATACCAGTAGTACACAAGTGTATCAGTACTCAGTACATAAGCAGCAGTATCGCACATGGCTTCATATATGAATACCAGTATTACACACATGTATCAGCATTCAGTACATAAGCAATAGTATTGCACATGGCTTTTTATATGAATATGAGTACGAAATGTGTTTATCAGCATTCAGTACATAAGTAGCAGCATTGCACATGGCTTGTTATATGAATAACAGTACTACACATGTGTATCAGTATTCAGTACAGAAGCAACAGTATCACACATGGCTTCCTATATGAATACCAGTACTACACATATGTATCAGCATTCAGTACATAAGCAGCAGTATCTCACATGGCTTCTTATATGAATACCAGTACTACACATGTGTATCAGTATTCAGTAAATGTGGCAACAGTATCACACATGGCTTCTTATACGAAAACAAGTTCTACACATATGTATCGGCATTCAGTACCTAAGCAACAGTATCACAGATGGCTTCATATATGAATACCAGTACTGCACATATGTATCAGCATTCAGTACATAAGCAGCAGTATCACACAAGGCTTCTTCAATGAATACTAGTACTAATCATGTGTATTAGCATTCAGTACATAAATAGCAGTATCGTACATGGCTTTTTATATGAATACCAGTACTACACGTGTGTATCAGCATTCAGTACATAACCAGCAGTGTCGCACAGGTCTTCTTAAATGAATACCAGTACTACAAATGTGTATCAGGATTCAGTACATAAACACCAGTATCACACATGGCTTCTTCAATGAATACTAGTACTAATCATGTGTATTAGCATTCAGTACATAAATAGCAGTATCGTACATGGCTTTTTATATGAATACCAGTACTACACGTGTGTATCAGCATTCAGTACATAACCAGCAGTGTCGCACAGGTCTTCTTAAATGAATACCAGTACTACAAATGTGTATCAGGATTCAGTACATAAACAGCAGTATCTCACATGGCTTCTTATATGAATATCACTACTGGAAATGTGTATTAATGCTCTGTACATAAGCAATATAATCGCACGTGCCTTTTTATATGAATAACAGTACTACACATGTGTATCAGTATTCAGTACATAAGCAACAGTATCGCACATGGCTTCTTATATGAATAGCAGTATTACACATGTGTATCAGTATTCAGGACATAAGCAACAGTATCACACATGGCTTCTAATATGAATACCAGTACTACACATGTGTAACAGTACTCAGTACCTAAACAAAAGTTTCAGACATGGCATCTTATATGAATACCCCTACTGTATATGTGCATGAGCATTAAATACATAAGCAGCAGTATCACAAATGTCTTGTTATATGAATACCAGTAGTACAAATGTGCATCAGTACTCAGTACATAAGCAATAGTATCGCGTATGGCTTCTAATATGAAGACCAGTACTAACATTTGTATCAGCAATAAGTACATAAGCAGCAGGATTACACATGACTTATATCAAAACCAGTACTACACACATGTATCAGGATTCAAAACATAGGCATCAGTATCGCACATTGCTTCTTATATGAATACAGTGCTACACATGTATCAGCATTCAGTACATAAGAAACAGTATCGCACATAGCTTCTTATTTGAATATAAGTACTACACGTGTGTATCAGCATTCAGTACATATGTAGCAGTATTGCACATGGCATCTTATATGAATACCAGAACTACACATGTGTATCAGTATTCAGTACATAAGCAACGGTATTGCACATGGCTTCTTATATGAATAATAGTACTACACATCTGTATCAGAATTCAGTACATAAGCAACATTATCACACATGGCTTCTTATATGAATACCAGTGCTACACATGTGTATCAGCATTCAGTACATAAGCAACTGTATCACACATGGCTTCCTGTATGAATACCAGTACTACACATGTATCAGCATTCAGTACATTAGCAAGAGTATCACACATTGCTTCTTATATGAATACCAGTAGTACACATGTGTATCACTACCCAGTACATAAGCAACAGTATCACAAATGGCTTCTTATATGAATACCAGTACAACAAATGTGTGCCAGCATTCACTACATATGCAACAGTATCGCAAATGGTTTCTTAATGGGATGCCAGTAGTACACATGTTTATCATTTCTCAGTACATAAGCAACAGTATTGCACGTGGCTTCTTATATGAATACCAGCACTATACGTATATCAGTACTCAGAACATAAGCAACAGTATCGCAAATGGCTTCTTATATGAATACCAGTACTACACATGTGTACCAGCATTCAGTATATTAGCAACAGTATTGCACATGGCTTCTTAAATGCATTCCAGTAGGACATATGTTTAACAGCACTCAGTACATAGCAGATGTATCACACATGGTTTCTTATATGAATACCAGTACTACAAACATGTATCAGCATTCAGTATATAAGCAACACTATCACACATCGTATCTTACATGAATACTTGTAGGACAAGTGTTTATCAGTGTTCAGTACATAAGCAACAGTATCGCACATTGTTTCTTATATGAATTTCAGTACTACACACATGTATCAACATTCAAAACATAAGCAACAGTATCGCACATGGCTTCTTATATGAATACCAGTACTAACCATGTGTGTCAGCATTCAGCACATAAGTAGCAGTATCGCACATGACTTCTTATCTGATTACCAGTACTACACATATGTATCAGCATTCAGTACATAGAAACAGTATCGCCCATGGCTTCTTATACAAATAGCAGTACTATACGGGTATTTCAGCATTCAATACATCTGTAGCAGTTTTGCATATGACTTCCTATATGAATACCAGTACTACAAGTGTGTATCAGTATTCAGTACATAAGCAACAATATCGTACATGGCTTCTTATATGATTACCAGTACTATACACAAGTATCAGCATTCAGTACATAAGCAACAGTGTCTCATATGGCTTCTTATATGAATACCAGTAGTACATTTGTGTATCAGTACTCAGTACATATGCAACAATGTTGCACACTGCATCTTTTATGAATACCAGTACTATATATGTGTATCAGTACTCAGTACATAAACAACAGTATCGCACATGGCTTCTTAAATGAATATCAGTACTAACCATGTGTATCAGCATTCAGTAGATAAGTAGCAGTATCGCACGTGGCTTCTTATAAGAATACCAGTACTATACATGTGTATCAGCATTCAGTAAATAAGCAACAGTGTCACACATTACTGCTTATATGAATACCAGTACTACCCATGTATGTCAGCATTCAGTACATAAGAAGCAGTATCGGACATGGCTTCTTATAAGAATACCAGTACTATACATGCATATCAGCATTCAGTAAATAAGTAACAGTATCACACATTACTGCTTATATGAATACCAGTACTGCCCATGTATGTCAGCTTTCAGTACTTAAGAAGCAGTATCGCACATAGCTTCTTTTATGAATACCAGTACTACACACGTGTACCAATATTCAGTACATAAGCAACAGTGTCACACATGGCTAACTATATGAATACCAGTACTACACATATGTATCAGCATTCAGTGCATAAGCAACAGTATTGCACCTGGCTTCTTATTTGAATACCAGTACTACACATGTGTATCATTACTCAGTACATAAGCAACAGCATCGCACATGACATCTTCAATGAATACTAGTACTAATCATGTATATTAGCATTTAGTACATAAGCAACAGTATCTCACATGGCTTCTTATATGAATAACAGTATTACACATGTGTATCAGTATTCAGAACATCAGCAACAGTATCGCAAATGGCTTCTTATATGAACACCAGTACGACACATGTGTGTCAGCATTCGGTACATAAGTAGCAGTATCACATATGGCTTCTTATATGAATAACAATACTACACATGTGGATCAGTATTCAGTACATAAGCAACAGTATCGCACATGGCTTCTTATATGAATATTGGTATTAAACATGTGTAACAGTACTCAGTACATAAGCAATATTATCGCACTTGGCTTCTTATATTAATACCAGTGCTACACATGTATATCAGCATTCAATAATATAAGCAGCAGTATCTCACATGGCTTCTTATATGAATATCACTACTAGAAATGTGCATCAGTGCTCAGTACATAAGCAACAGTATCGCACATGGCTTCTTATATGAATAACAGTAAGACTCGTGTATCAGCATTCAGTATATAAGCAGTAGTATCGCACATGACTTCTTATAGACTGCCGTGGTGGTGCTGCAGTAGCGTTGTCGCCTCACAGTTAGACGTTGCCCTTCGATTCTCAGTTAGAGCGTCTTTTGTGTAGCGACATGCGTGAATGGCCGTTTCTTCGTTGTAGGTTGTGCGTTAGGCCCGGCAAGCCAGTACGTAAAAATCTACTGCCAATCATTAGTGGACTGGAGTTCCGCTGTGGCGACCCCTAACCAGGAAAAGCCGAAAGACACAGACAATCGCACATGACTTCTTATTGCCAGTATTACACGTGTGTATCTGCAATCAGTCCATAAGCAGCAGTATCGCGCATGACTTCTTATATGAATACCAGTACTACACATGTGTATCAGTATTCAGTACATAAGCAACAGTATTGCATATAGCTTCATATATGAATAACAGTCCTACACATGTGTATCAGTATTCAGTACATAAGCAACAGTATGGCACATGGCTTCTAATATGAATACCAGTACTACACATGTGTAACGGTACTCAGTACATAAGCAACAATATCAGGCATGGCTTCTTATATGAATACCCCTACTATACATGTGTATCAGCATTAAGTATATAAACAGCAGTATCACACATGGCTTGTTATATGAATACCAGTAGAACAAATGTGTATCAGTACTCAGTACAAAAGCAATAGTATCACGTATGGCTTCTTATATGAAAACCAGTACTAACGTGTATCAGCGTTCTGTACATAAGCAGCAGGATTGCACATGACTTCATGTATGAATACCAGTACTACGCACATGTATCACCTCTCAGTACATAAGCAACGGTATCCTACATGGCTTCTTATATGAATACAGTACTGCATGTGTATCAGCATTCGGTACATAAGAAACAGTATCGCACATAGCTTCTTATATGAATATAAGTACTACAAGTGTGTATCAGCATTCAGTACATAAGCAACGGTATCGCACATGGCTTTTTATATGAATAACAATACTATACATGTGTATCAATATTCAGTACATAAGCAACAGTATTGCACATGGCTTCTTATATGAATACTAGAGCTAACCATGTGTATCAGCATTCAGTACTAAGTATCAGTATCACAAATGGCTTCTTAAATGAGTACCAGTACTACACATCTGTATCAGAATTCAGTACATAAGCAACATTATCACACATAGCTTCTTATATAAATACCAGTACTACACATGTGTATCAGCATTCAGCACATAAGCAAGTGTATCACACATGGCTACTTGTATGAATACCAGTACTACACATGTGTATCAGTATTCAGTACATAAGAAGCAGTATCGCACATGGCTTCTTATATGAATACCAGTAGTAAACATATGTATAAGTACCAAGTACATAAGCAACAGTATCACAAATGGCTTTTTATATGAATACCATTAAAACACATGTGTACTAGCATTCACTACATAAGCAACAGTATTGCACATGGCTTCTTAATGGAATGCCAGTAGTACACATGGTTATCAGTTATAAGTACATAAGCAACAATATCACATATGGCTTCTTATATGAATGCCAGTACTAACCATGTGTATCAGGATTCATCACATAAGTAGCAGTATCACACATGACATCTTATCTTTGTACCAGTACTACACGTGTATCAGCTTTCATTACATAAGCAACAGTATCACATGGGGCATCTTATATGAATTCCAGTACTACACATGTGTATCAGTACTCGGTTCATAAGCAACAGTATTGCACATGGCTTTTTATATGAATACCAGTACTATATGGTTGTATCAGCATTCAATACATCTGTAGCAGTATTGCACATGGCTTCTTATATAAATACCATTACTAAAGGTGTGTATTAGCATTCAGTACATTAGCAACAGTGTTGCATATGGCTTCTTATATGAATACCAGTAGTAGACATTTATATCAGTACTCAGTACATACGCAACAGTATTGCACATGGCTTCTTTTATGAATACCAGTACTATATATGTGTATCAGTACTCAATACATAAGCAACAGTATGACACATGGTTTCTTATATGAATACCGGTACTAACCATGTGTATCAGCATTCAGTACATAAGAAGCAGTATCGAACATGGCTTCTTATAAGAATACCAGCACTACATGTGTGTATCAGCATTCAGTACATAAGCAACAGTATCACACATTACTTCTTATATGAATACCAGTACTACATGTGTATGTCAGAATTCAGTACATAAGAAGAAGTATCACACATGGTTTCTTTTATGAATACCAGTACTTTACACATGTATCACCATTTAGTACATAAACAACAGTATTGCGCAAGGCTTCTGATATGAATACCAGTACTACAAATGTGTATCGGTACTTAGTACATAAGTAACAGTATTGTACATGACTTTTTATATGAATACTAGTACTACACATGTGTATCAGTACTCAGTACATAAGCAGCAATATCGCTCATGGCATCTTATATGAATACCAGTAATACACATGTTTATCAGTGCTCAGTACATACGCAGCAGTATCATACATGGCATCTTATATGAATACCAGTAATACACGTTTATCAGTATTCAATACATAAGTAGCAGTATAGCACACAGCTTATTATATGAAAACCAGTACTACACGTGTATTAGTATTCACTACATAAGCAACTGTTTCACATATAGCTTGTTATATGAATACCTGTACTACACATGTGTAACAGTACTTAGTAGATAGGCAACACTATTGCACATGGCTTATTATATGAATATCAGTACTACACATGTGCAACAGTACTCAGTACATAAGCAACAGTATTGCATATGGCTTATTATATGAATACCTGTACTACACATATCTATCAGAATTCAGCACATAAGCAGCAGTTTTGTACATGGCTTCTTATATGAATACCAGTAGTACAAATGTGTATCAGCATTCAGTACATAAGCAGAAGTACCGCACTTGGCTTCTTATATGAATTCTCGTACTACACACATGTATCTGCCTACAGTACATAAGCAACAGTATCACACATGGCTTCTTATAGGAATAACAGTACTACACATGTGTATCAGTATTTAGTACATAAGCAACAGTATCACACATGGCTTCTTATATGAATACCAGTACTACACGTGTATCAGTATTTTTTACATAGCAACAGTATCACACATGGCTTCTTGTATGAGTAACAGTACTACACATGTGTATTAGCATTCAGTATATAAGCAGCAGTATCTCAGATGGCTTCTTATATGAATACCAGTAGTACACGTGTATCAGTACTCAGTTCATAAGCAGCAGTATTGCACATGGATTCTTATATAAAAACCAGTACTACACATGTGTATTAGCATTCAGCACATAAGCAGCCATATCGCACTTGGCTTCTTTTATGAATTCCCATTCTACACACATGTATCAGCCTTCATTACATAAGCAACAGTATTGCACATGGCTTCTTATATGAATACTAGTACTACAAATGTGTATCAGAATTCAGTACATAAGCAACAGTATCACACATGGATTCTTATATGAAAACAAGTTCTGCACATGTGTATCTGCATTCAGTAAATAAGCAACAGTATCACAGATGGGTTCTTATATGAATACCAGTAGTACAAATACATATGCAACAGTATTGCACATGACTTATTATATGAATACCAGTAGTACACTTGTGTATCAATACTCAGTACGTAAGCAACAGTATCACACATGGCTTCTTATATGAGTGCCTGTAATACACAGGTGTATCAGAATTCAGTACACAAGCAACTATATCGCACATGGCTTCTTATATGAATACCAATACTACATGCGTGTATCAGCATTCAGTAAATAAGTAGCAGTAGCACATATGGTTTCTTATATGAATACCAGTACTACACATGTGTGTCAGTTTTCAGTACGTAAGCAACAGTATCACACATCCATTCTTATATGAATAACGGTACTGCACATGTGTATCAGCATTCAGTACATAAGCAGCATTATCGCACATGGCTTCTTATATGAATATCAGTACTACACATATGTATCAGTATTACATGTAGCTTTTTATATGAATACCAGTACTACACATGTGTATCAGCATTCGGTACATAAGCAACAGTATCCCAGATATCTTCTTATATGAATACCAGTAGTACAAATACATAAGCAACAGTATTGCGCATCGCTTCTTATACGAATACCAGTAGTACACTTCTGTATCACTACTCAGTACGTAAGCACAGTATCGCACATGGCTTCTTATATGAATGCCAGTAATACACAGGTGTATCAGCATTCAGTACACAAGCAACAGTATTGTACAGGGCTTCTTATATGAATACCAATACTACACGTATGTATCAGCATTCTGTATATAAGTAGAAGTAGCACGTAAGGTTTGTTATATGACTACCAGTACTACACATGTGTATCAGTATTCTGTACATAAGCCACAGTATCCCACATGGCTTCTTATATGAATACCAGTACTACACATGTATCAGCATTCATTACATAAGCAACAATATCGCACATGGCTTCTTATATGAATAACAGTACTACACAGGTGTATCAGTATTCAGTACATAAGCAACAGTATAGCACATGGTTTCTTATCTGAATACCAATACTACACATGTGTATCAGTATTCAGTACATAGCAACAGTATCACACGTCTTCTTTTATGAGTAACAATACTACACATGTGTCAGCATTCAGTATATAAGCAGCATTATTGCACATAGCTTTTTTATGAATAACAATTCGACACGTGTATCAGTATTCAGTACACAAGCAACAGTATCGCATAAGGCTTCTTATATGAAAAACAATTTGACACTTGTCTCAGTATTCAGTACATAAGCAACAGTATCGCACATGGCTTCTTATATGAACACCAGTACTACACATGTGTATCAGCATTCAGTACATAAGCAGCAGTATCACACATGGCTTCTTATATGAATATCAGTAGCACATATTTGTATCAGTACTCAGTACATACACAACAGTATTTCACATGGCTTCTTTTATGAATACCAGTACTATATATGTGTATCAGTACTCAGTACATAAGCAACAGTATTGCACGTGGTTTCTTATATGAATACCAGCATTAACCATGTGTATCAGCATTCAGTACAAAAGAAGAAGTAGCGAACATGGCTTCTTATAAGAATACCAGTACTACACATGCGTATCAGCATTCAGTACATATGCAACACTAACACACATTACTTCTTATATGAATACCAGTACTAACCTTGTATGTCAACTTTCAGTACATAAGGAGCAGTATCATACATGACTTCTTTTATGAATACCAGTAGTACACATGCACCAGTATTCAGTACATAAGCAACAGTATCGCACATTGCTTCTTATTTGAATACCAGTACTACACATGTTTATCAGTACTCAGTACATAAGCAACAGTATTGCAAATGGATTCCTATATGAAAACCAGTACTACACGTGTATCACCATTTAGTACATAAACAACAGTATCGCACATGGCTTCTGATATGAATACCAGTATTACAAATTTGTATCAGTACTCAGTACATAAGTAACAGTATTGTACATGACTTGTTATATGAATACTAGTACTACACATGTGTTTTAGCATTCAATACATAAGCAGTACTATCGTACATGGCATCTTATATGAATAACAATATGACACGGGGCTTAGTATTCAGTACATAAGCAACAGTATCGCACATCACTTCTTATATGAATACCAGTACTATACATGAGTATCAGTAATGAGTACATGAGCAGCAGTATCACACATGGCTTCTTGGGTCAATATTAGATCAGCGAATGCTTATATAAGCGAACGCTGATTGATTGAACTTATGTAAGCGAATGTTTAAAATATCGAAGCAACAGAAACCCGAATTTTTTTCCTAGGAAAAGAATTTGGTTGTCCGTTTCTGTTGCTTCGGTATTTTCAGTGCTGTGGTGGAAAGTTACGGGTCGGATTCAGGTAAGTGTGCGATTGTGTGGATGTGAGTGTTAGCACGGCTTAGGTGAGTTAGGGTTAGGGAGCGGGTTAGGTATGTGTGCGATTGTGTGGATGTGAGGGTTAGGGTGTGTTAGGTGAGTTAGGGTTAGGGAGCGGGTGAGGTGAGTGTGCGATAGTGACGGACCTTAGGGTTAGGGTTTGAGTTAAGATAAGTGGATAGTTAGCGGTGTGTGTATAGTTTAGTGTAGGGTTAGGTGTCAGATTTTAGGTGTATGTGTGTGGATTGCTGTTTGTTTGGTGTGCATGTGTTCAGTTGGAGAGTGTAAGCTTTCACTTTCATAAGGTCGATCAATCAGCGTTCACTTTTTTAAGCATTCGCTGGTCTAATATAGAGCCTGGCTTCTTATATGAAAACAAGTTCTACACATATGAATCTGCATTCAGTACAAAAGCAACAGTATCGCATATGGCTTCTTATATGAATACCAGTAGTACACCTTTGTATCAGTACTCAGTACGTAAGCAACAGTAATGCACATGGCTTCTTATATAATTGCCAGTAATACACAGGTGTATCAGCATTCAGTACACAAGCAACAGTATCAAACATGGTTTCTTATATGAATACAAATACTACATGTGTGTATCAGCATTCAGTACATAAGTAGCAGTAGCACGTATGGTTTCTTATATGAATACCAGTACTACACATGTGTATCAGTATTCAGTACATAAGCAACAGTATCGCACATGTCTTCTTATATGAATACCAGTACTACACATGTGTATCAGCATTCAGTACATAAGCCACAGTATCACACATGGCTTCTTATATGAACAACAGTACTACACATGTGTGTCAGTATTCAGTACATAAGCAACAGTGTCACACATGGCTTCTTATATGAATACCAGTACTACCTATGTGTATCAGTATTCAGAACATAGCAACAGTATCACACAAGGCTTCCTGTATGAGTAACAATACTACACATGTATCAGCATTCATTATATAAGCAGGAGTATTGCACATGACTTCTTATATGAATAACAATTCGACACATGTATCAGTATTCAGTACATAAGCAACAATATCACACATGGCTTCTTATATGAATTCCAGTACTACACATGTGTATCAGCATTCAGTACATAATCAGCAGTATCACATGGCTTCTTATATGTATATCAGTAGTACATATTTGTACCAGTACTCAGTACGTACGCAACACTATTGCACATGGCTACTTTTATTAATACCAGTATTATATAGGTGTATCAGTACTCAGTACATAAGCAACAGTATCGCACATAGTTTCTTATATGAATAACAGTATTAACCATGTGTATCAGCATTCAGTACATAAGAAGTAGTATCAAACATGGCTTCTTATAAGAATACCAGTACTACACATGCGTATCAGCATTCTGTACATAAGCAACAGTATCACACATTACTTCTTATATGAATACCAGTACTATCCATGTATGTCAACATTCAGTACATAAGAACCAGTATCACACATGGCTTCTTTTATGAGTACCAGTAGTACACATGCACCAGTATTCAGTACATAAGCAACAGTATCGCACATCGCTTCTTATATGAATACCAGTACTACACATGATTATTAGTACACAGTACATAAGCAACAGTATTGCAAATAGTTTCCTATATGAATACCAGTACTACAAGTGCATCACCATTTAGTACATAAGGAACAGTATCGCACATAGCTTTTGATATGAATACCAGTACTACAAATGTGTATTAGTACTCAGTACATAAGTAACAGTATTGTACATGACTTGTTATATGAATACTAGTACTACACATGTGTGTCAGCATTCGGTACATAAGCAGCAGTATCACACATGGCTTCTTATATGAATACCAGTAATACACATGTTTATAAGTGTTCAATACATAAGTAGAAGTAATGCATATGGCTTCTTATATGAACAGTATCACACATGGCTTCGTCTATGAATACCTGTACTACATATGTGTAACAGTTCTCATTACATAAGCAACACTATTGCACATAGCTTTTTATATGAATATCAGTACAACACATGTGTAACAGTTATCAGTACATAAGCAACAGTATTGCACGTTGCTTCTTATATGAATACCAGTAGTACACATGTGTATCAGTACTCAGTACATAAGCAGCAGTATCGCACATGACATCTTATATGAATACCAGTAATACACATGTTTATCAGTGTTCAATACATAAGTAGCAGTATTGCACATGGCTTCTTATATGGATATCAGTACTACACATGTTTATCAGTATTCACTACTTAAGCAACAGTATCGCACATGGCTTCTTATATGAATACGTGTACTACACTTGTTTAACAGTACTCATTACATAAGCAACACTATCGCACATGGCTTATTATATGAATATCAGTACAACACTTGTGTAACAATACTCAGTACATAAGCAACAGTTTCGCACATGGCTTCTTATATGAATACAAGTACTACACACATGTAACAGCCTTCAGTACATAAGCAATAGTATCTCACATGGCGTCTTATAGGAATAACAGTACTACACATGTGTATCAGTATTCAGTACATAAGCAACATTATCGCACATGGCTTGTTATATGAATACCAGTACTACTCATGTGAATCAGAATTCAGTATATAAGCAGTAGTAACACAGATTGCTTCTTATATGAATACCAGTAGTACACATGTATAGCAGTACTCAGTACATAAGCAGCAGTATCGCACTTGGAATCTTATATGAATACAAGTACTACACACATGTATCAGCCTTCAGTACATAAGCAATAGTATCTCACATGGCTTCTTATAGGAATAACAGTACTACACACATGTATCAGCCTTCAATACATAAGCAACATTATTGTACATGGCTTCTTATATGAATAACAGTACTATATATTTGTATCAGTATTCAGTACATAAGCAACAGTATTGCACATGGCTTCTTATATGAATACCAGTACTACACATGTGTATCAGTAGTCAGTACATAGCAACAGTATCACAGATGGCTTCTTGTATGAGTAACAGTACTAATTATGTGCATCAGCATTCAGTCTATAAGCAGGAGTAATGCAGATGACTTCTTATATGAATACCAGTAGTACACATGTATCAGTACTCAGTACATAAGCAGCAGTATCACACATGGAATCTTATATGAATTCCAGTTCTACACATGTGTATTAGCATTCAGTACTTAAGCAGCAGTATCGCACTTGGCTCTTATATGAATTCCCATAATACACACATGTATCAGCATTCAGTACATAAGCAACAGTATCGCACATGGCTTCTTATATGAATAACAGTACTATACTTGTGCAGCAGTATCGCACTTGGCTTTTTATATGAATACCAGTACTACACAAGTGTATCAGAATTCAGTACATATGCAACAGTATCACACATGGCTTCTTATACGAAAACAAGCTCTGCACATGTGTATCTGCATTCAGTACATAAGCAGCAGTATCGCAGATGGTTTCTTATTTGAATACCAGTAGTACAATTGCAGAAGCAACAGTATCTAACATGGCTTCTTATATGAATATTAGTAGTACACTTCTGTATCAGTACTCAGTAATGTAAGCAACAGTATCGCACATGGCTTCTTATATGAATGCCAGTAATACACAGGTGTATCAGCATTCAGTACACAAGCAGCAGTATCTCACATGGCTTCTTACATGAATATCAGTACTACAAATGGGTATCAGTGCTCAGTACATAAACGGTAGTATCGCACATGGCTTCTTGTATGAGTAACAGTGCTACACATGTATCAGTATTCAGTATATAAGCAGCAGTATCGCACATGGCTTCTTATATGAATAACAGTTTGACACGTGTATCAGTATTCAGTACATAAGCAACATTATCGCACATGGCTTCTTATTTGAATACCAGTACTACATATGTGAATCAGCATTCAATACATAAGCCACAGTATCGCAAATGGCTTCTTGTATGAGTAACAGTACTACACGTGTATCAGCATTATTTATATAAGCAGCAGTATCGCACATGGCTTCTTGTATAAATAACAATTCGACATGACTATCAGTATTCAGTACATAAGCAACAGTATCACACATGGCTTCTTATATGAATAACAATTTTACATGTGTCTTAGTATTCAGTACATAAGCAACAGCATCGCACATGGCTTCATATATGAATATCAGTACTACACATGTGTATCAGCATTCAGTACTTAAGCAGCAGTATCTCACATGGCTTCTTACATGAATATCAGTACTAAAAATGGGTATCAGTACTCAGTACATAAGCGGTAGTATCACACATGGCTTCTTGTATGAGTAACAGTACTACACATGTATTAGTATTCAGTATATAAGCAGCAGTATCGCACATGGCTTCTTATATGAATAACAGTTCGACACGTGTATCAGTATTCAGTACATAAGCAACAGTATTGCACATGGCTTCTTATTTGAATACCAGTATTACACATGTGTATCAGCATTCAGTACATAAGCAGCAGTATGTCACATGACTTCTTATATGAATATCAGTAGTACATATTTGTATCAGTACTCAGTACATATGTAACAGTATTGCACATGGCTTCTTTTATGAATACCAGTACTATATAAGTGTTTCAGTACTCAGTTCATAAGCAACAGTATTTCACAGGGTTTCTTATATGAAAACCAGTATTAACTATGTGTATCAGCAATCAGTACATAAGAAGCAGTATAGAACATAGCTTCTTATAAGTATACCGGTACTACACATTCATATCAGCATTCAGTATATAAGAAACAGTATCACACATTACTTCTTATATGAATACCAGTACTACCCATGTATGTCAGCATTGAGTACATAAGAAGCAGTATCACACATGGCTTCTTTTATGAATACCAGTTGTACATGTGCAGCAGTATTCAGTACATAAACAACAGTATTGCACATTGCTTCGTATATGAATACAAGTACTACACCTGTATCACCATTTAGTAAATAAGCAACAGTATCACACATGGCTTCTGATATGAATACCAGTACTACAAATGTGTATCAGTACTCAGTACATAAGTAACAGTATTGTGCATGACTTGTTATATGAATACTAGTACTACACATGTGTATCAGCATTCAGTACATAAGCAGCAGTATCACACATGGCTTCTTATATGAATACCAGTAGTACACATGTGTATCAGTACTCAGTACATAAACAGCAGTATCGTACATGGCATCTTATATGAATACCAGAAATACACATGTTTATCAGTGTTCAATACATGAGTAGCAGTATTGCACACGGCTTCTTATATGAATACCAGTAATACACGTGTATCAGAATTCACTACTTAAGCAACAGTATCTCACATGGCTTCTTATATGAATACCTGTACTACACATGAGTAACAGTACTCAGTACATAAGCAACATGATCGCACATGGCTTATTATATGAATATCAGTACAATACATGTGTAACAGTATTCAGTACATAAGCAACAGTATCACACATTGCTTCTTATATGCATACAAGCACTACACATGTTTATCAGCATTCAGTACATAAGCAGCAGTTTCGCACATGGCTTCTTATATGAATACCAGTAGTACAAATGTGTATCAGCATTTAATACATAAGCAGCAGTATCACACTTGGCTTCTTATATGAATTCCCGTACAACACACATGTATCATCCTTTAGTACATAAGCAACGGTATCTCACATGGCTTCTTAAAGGAATAACACTACCACACATATGTATCAGTATTCAGTACATAAGCAACAGTATCGCACATGGCTTCTTATATGAATACCAGTACTACACATGTGTATCAGTATTCAGTACATAGCAACAGCATCACAGATGGCTTCTTGTATGCGTAACAGTACTAACCATGTGTATCAGCATTCAATATATAAGCAGCAGTACTGCAGATGACTTCTTATATGAATACCAATAGTACACATGTATCAGTACTCAGTACATAAGCAGCAGTATCACATATGGAATCTTATATGAATTCCAGTACTACACATGTGTATTAGCATTCAGTACTTAAGCAGCAGTATCGCACTTGGCTCTTATATGAATTCCCATAATACACACATGTATCAGCCTTCAGTACATAAGCAACAGTATCGCACATGGCTTCTTATATGAATAACAGTACTATACTTGTGTATCAGTATTCAGTACATAAGCAGCAGTATCACACTTGGCTTTTTATATGAATACCAGTACTACACAAGTGTATCAGAATTCAGTACATACGCAACAGTATCACACATGGCTTCTTATACGAAAACAAGCTCTACACATGTGTATCTGCATTCAGTACATAAGCAGCAGTATCACAGATGGTTTCTTATTTGAATACCAGTAGTACAATTACAGAAGCAACAGTATCTAACATGGCTTCTTATATGAATATTAGTAGTACACTTGTGTATCAGTACTCAGTAATGTAAGCAACAGTATCGCCCATGGCTTCTTATATGAATGCCAGTAATACACAGGTGTATCAGCATTCAGTACACAAGCAGCAGTATCGCACATGGATTCTTATATGAATACCAATACTACACTTTTATGTCAGCATTCAGAACATAAGTAGCAGTAGCACATATTGTTTCTTATATGAATACAGGTAATAAACATGTATCAGCATTCAGTACATAAGTGGCAGTATTGCACATAGCTTCTTATATTAATATCAGTACTACACATGTGTATCAGTATTCTGTACATAAGCAACAGTATCACACATAACTTCTTATATGAATACCAGTACTACACATGTGTATCAGAATTCAGTAGATAAGCAGCAGTATCACACATGGCTTCTTATACGAAAACAAATTCTACACATATGTATCTGCATTCAGTACATATGCAACAGTATCGCAGATGGCTTCTTATATGAATACCAGTAGTGCAAATACATAAGTAACAGTATCGCACATGGCTTCTTATATGAATACCAGTAGTACACCTGTGTATCAGTACTCAGTACGTAAGCAACAGTATAGCACATGGCTTCTTTTGTGAATGCCAGTAATACACAGGTGTATCAGCATTCAGTACACAAGCAACAGTATCGCACATGGCTTCTTATATGAATACCAGTAGTACACCTGTGTATCAGTACTCAGTACGTAAGCAACAGTATCGTACATAGCTTCTTTTATGAATACCAATACTACACGTGTGTTTCAGCATTCAGTACATAAGCAGCAGTACGTATGGTTTCTTATAATAATACCAGTACTACACATGTGTTTCAGTATTCAGTACATAAGCAACAGTATTGCACATGCATTCTTATATGAATAACGGAACTACACATATGCATCAGCATTCAGTACATAAGCAGCAGTATCGCACATGGCTTTGTATATGAATATCAGTACTACACATGTGTATCAGTATTCAGTACATAAGCAGCAGTATCGCACATGGCATCTTATATGAATACCAGAAATACACGTTTATCAGTGTTCAATACATGAGTAGCAGTATTGCACACGGCTTCTTATATGAATACCAGTAATACACGTGTATCAGAATTCACTACTTAAGCAACAGTATCTCACATGGCTTCTTATATGAATACCTGTACTACACATGAGTAACAGTACTCAAATCATAAGTAACACGATCGCACATGGCTTATTATATGAATATCAGTACAACACGTGTAACAGTATTCAGTACATAAGCAACAGTATTGCACATTGCTTCTTATATGAATACAAGTACTACACATGTTTATCAGCATTCAGTACATAAGCAGCAGTTTCACACATGGCTTCTTATATGAATACCAGTAGTACAAATGTGTATCAGCATTTAATACATAAACAGCAGTATCGCACTTGGCTTCTTATATAAATTCCCATACTACACACATGTATCATCCTTTAGTACATAAGCAACACTATCTCACATGGCTTCTTATATGAATACCAGTACTACACATGTGTATCAGTAGTCAGTACATAGCAACAGTATCACAGATGGCTTCTTGTATGAGTAACAGTACTAATCATGTGTATCAGCATTCAGTATATAAGCAGGAGTAATGCAGATGACTTCTTATATGAATACCAGGAGTACACATGTATCAGTACTCAGTACATAAGCAGCAGTATCACACATGGAATCTTATATGAATTCCAGTACTACACATGTGTATCAGCAGTCAGTACTTAAGCAACAGTATCGCACTTGGCTCTTATATGAATTCCCATAATACGCACATGTATCAGCCTTCAGTACATAAGCAACAGTATCGCACATGGCTTCTTATATGAATAACAGTACTATACTTGTGTATCAGTATTCAGTACATAAGCAGCAGTATCGCACTTGGCTTTTTATATGAATACCAGTACTACACATGTGTATCAGAATTCAGTACATACGCAACAGTGTCACACATGGCTTCTTATATGAAAACAAGCTCTACACATGTGTATCTGCATTCAGTACATAAGCAGCAGTATCGCAGATGGTTTCTTATTTGAATACCAGTAGTACAATTACAGAAGCAATAGTATCTAACATGGCTTCTTATACGAATATTAGTATTACACTTGTGTATCAGTACTCAGTAATGTAAGCAACAGTATCGCCCATGGCTTCTTATATGAATGCCAGTAATACACAGGTGTATCAGCATTCAGTACATAAGCAGCAGTATCGCACATTGATTCTTATATGAATACCAGTACTACACGTGTTTATCAGCATTCAGTACATAAGCAGCAGTAGCACATATTGTTTCTTACATGAATACAGGTAATAAACATGTATCAGCATTCAGTGCATAAGTGGCAGTATTGCACAGGGCTTCTTTTATTAATATCAGTACTACACATGTGTATCAGTATTCAATGCATAAGCAACAGTATCACACATAGCTTCTTATATGAATACCAGTACTACACATGTGTATCAGCATTCAGTACATAAGTAACAGTATCACACATGGCTTCTTATACGAAAACAAATTCTACACATATGTATCAGCATTCAGTACATATGCAACAGTATCGCAGATGGCTTCTTATATGAATAACAGTAGTGCAAATGCGTAAGTAACAGTATTGCACATGGCTTCTTATATGAATACCAGTAGTACACCTATGTATCAATACTCAGTACATAAGCAACAGTATCGCACATGGCTTCTTTTATGAATGCCAGTAATACATAGGTGTATCAGCATTCAGTACACAAGCAACAGTATCGCACATGACTTCTTATATGAATACCAATACTACACGTGTGTATCAGCATTCAGTACATAAGCAGCAGTAGCATGTATGGTTTCTTATAAGAATACCAGTACTACGCATGTGTTTCAGTATTCAGTACATATGCAACAGTATCGCACATGCATTCTCATATGAATAACAGAACTACACATGTGTATCAGTATTCAGTACATAAGCAGCAGTATCGCACATGGCTTCTTATAAGAATACCAGTACTACACATTTGTATCAGCATTCAGAACATAAGCCACAGCATTGCACATGGCTTCTTGTATGAATAACAGTACTACACATGTGTATCAGTATTCAGCACATAAGCAACGGTATCACACATGGCTTCTTGTTTGAGTAACAGTACTACACATGTATCAGCATTCATTATATAAGCAGCATTATCTCACATGGCCTCTTATATGAATGAGAATTCAACACATGTATCAGTATTCAGTACATAAGCAACAGTATCACACATGGCTTCTTATATGAATAACAATTTGACACGTGTCTCAGTATTCAGTACATAAGCAACAATATCGCACGTGGCTTCTTATATGATTACCAGTACTACACATGTGTATCAGCATTCAGTACATAAGCAGCAATATCACACAAGCCTTCTTATGTGAATACCAGTACTACACATGTGTATCAGTATTCAGTACATAAGCAACAGCATCGCACATGGCTTCTTATATGAATACCTGTACTGCACATGTGTAACAGTACTCAATACATAAGCAACACTATCGCACATGGCTTATTATATGAATATCAGTACTACACATGTGTAACAGTACTCAGTAAATAAGCAACAGTATCGCATATGGCTTCTTATATGAATACCAGTACTACACATGTTTAGCAGCATTTAGTACATAAGCAGCAGTTTTGCACATGGCTTCTTATATGAATACCAATAGTACAAATGTGTATCAGCATTCAGTACATAAGCAATAATATCGCACATGGCTTCTTGTAATAATACCAGTACTAACATGTGTATCAGCATTCAGTACACAAGCAACAGTATTGCACAAGTCTTCTTATATGAATACCAGTAATATGCATGTTTATCAGCATTCAATACATAAGTAGCAGTATTACACATGGCTTCTTATATGAATACCAGTACTACACATGTTTATCAGTATTCACTACGTAAGCAACATTATCGCACATGGCTTCCTGTATGAATACCAGTACTACACATGTATACCAGTATTCAGTACATAAGCAATATTATCACACATGGCTTCTTAAATGAATACCAGTACTAACCATGTGTATCAGCATTCAGTACAGAAGTAGCAGGATCACACATGGCTTCTTATATGAATACCAGTACTACACATGTGTCTCAGTATTCAGTATGCCAGCAACAGTATCGCACAGGCTTCTTATATGAATACCAGTGCTACACATGTGTATCAGTACTCAGTACATAAGCAAAGTATCTCGTATGGATTCTTCTATGAATACCAGTACTAACCATGTATATCAGCATTCAGTACATAAGTAGCAGTATCGCACATGTCTTCTTATATGAATACCAGTAGTACACATGTGTATCAGCAAAGAGTACATAAAGCACAGTATAACACATGGCTTCTTATATGAATAACACTACTACACATGTGTATCAGTATTCAATACATAAGTAACAGTATTGCACATGGCTTCTTATATGAATAACAATTTCACATGTGTCTCAGTATTCAGTACATAAGCAACAATATCGCACATAGCTTCCTATATGAATACCAGTACTACACATGCGTATCAACATTCAGTACATAGTCAGCAGTATCACACATGGCTCCTTATATGTATATCAGTAGTACATATTTGTACCAGTACTCAGTACATACGCAACAGTATTGCACATGGCTACTTTTATTAATACCAGAATTATGTATGTGTATCAGTACTCAGTACTTAAACAACAGTATTGCACATGGTTTCTTATATGAATACCAATATTAACCATGTGTATCAGCATTCAGTACATAAGAAGCAGTATCGAACATGACGTCTTATAAGAATACTAGTACTACACATGTGCATCAGCATTCAGTACATAAGCAACAGTATCACACATTACTTCTTATATGAATACCAGTACTACCCATGTATGTCAGCATTCATTACATAAGAAGCAGTATCACACATGGCGTCTTTTATGAATACCAGTAGTACACATGCACCAGTATTCAGTACATAAGCAACAGTATCGCACATTGCTTCTTATATGAATACCAGTACTACACATGTTTATCAGTACTCTGTAAATAAGCAACAATATTGCAAAAGGTTTCCTATATGAATACCAGTACTACACATGCATCACCATTTAGTACATATGGACCAGTATCACACATGGCTTTTGATATGAATACCAGTGCTACAAATGTGTATCAGTAATCAGTACATAAGTAACAGTATTGTACATGACATGTTATATGAATAATAGTACTACACATGTCTCAACATTCAGTACATAAGCAGCAGTATCACACCTGGCTTCTTTTATGAATACCAGTAGTACAGATGTATATCAGTACTCAGTACAGAAGCAGCAATATTGCACATGGCATCTTATATGAATACGCCACGGCTTATTATATGAATATCAGTACAACACATGTGTAACAGTATTCAGTACATACGCAATAATAACAAATGATTATTTAGGTGTAAAACACACACATAGGATTATGATTCTAATCTCAGAGTTCCAAGTCATGCACAACTCTGATTCTGATCTCACATTATTACCTCCTTGGAAGCAGAGCATTCCAGCTACTTGCTACAGTTATTTCTCATGAAATGCAGAGGATTTTACATGTGATGCATACAAAATGTGATAACATAGTATGTTATTCCATTATTGTACATAGTACACTGACAACAAATTCAGCACAGTTCACAAAATGAAAGCCAAGTACAATGCAGAATTAAACTGTGGTAGTAAATGCCCTTGAACTAAACCTGCCTGAGCCAGTCTTTCAAGACTATTACACTGTTCTTGTTTCAACTTTCTTTCTAAAATGTTATGAAGTGTAAGAGTTTCTTCAACTACAAAACACAACTAGAACTGCATTTCAAATCTCATAGCTTCTAGTGCAGCACACCTCTGAGTTTGAACCCACAGGGTCGGTCACTTAAAAGTATGGCATTGTAACCATTACATATTACAACTGGTATATCTATCTGTATGTATGTTTCTCTGTCTAACAATCTATATAGTATATATGTAGATATGTATATATATATATATATATATATATATATATATATATATATACACATATATGGGCTCCCTATCTAATTTCAAAATACTAAAATCACGAATTTCAGTATTTCGAAATTATAATAGCGAAGTCTTGAAATACCGGTAAACCAGAAGCGTGAAATTCAAAATCCCAAAGTATGGAGATTTTGAATTAGTGCTTCTGGTGTGGAGTGTGAATGGTAAGATGTGTTTGGGTATGTGTGTATGTATATGTGTGTTGGTTAGGGGCTTTAGTATGTATCAGTGTGTGTTTTGACTGTGATGTATGTGCGAGGGTGTGTACAATGTGTTTTGAGTGAGTTACCTGTTTGTGTCTGATTGTGGGATCTCAGAGTTAGTATATTTAAGCAGGGGGGGTGTGGGGGTCACAGCCCCCCACATGTGGGGGTGCAGGGGGTATTTCCCCTCTGCTTATCTGTAGAGTAGGATATTATATTTGAGTATGGGGGTAAGTTGTGTTTATGTGTTTGTGTGTGCTGTATTTGTAGTGTACCATCGGGATTTTGAATTTCGCGGTTGTAGGGTTTCGTTGTTTGGTGTGTTTGGCTATGTAATTTCGAAATACTGAAATTTGGGATTTCAGTATTTCAAAATTACATAGTGAATCCACATATATATATATATATATATATATATATATATATATATATATCTACATAGAGAGAGAGAGAGTGACAGAGACACATACACACACACACACACACACACACACATATATATATATATATATATATATATATATATATATTTGACTCAACAAATAAATGTTTTAACCTATTACTTTACTTAGCATACAGAGCAGGAGTTCAACACAGCACCCCTCCCAACCAAAAAATGAGTATAATGCAAAATAAATATATGTGTGTGTGTGTGTGTGTGTGTGTGTGTATATATATATATATATATATATATATATATATATATATATATATATATATATATATATAGAGTGCAGTAAAACAACATGAACTAGAGCCACTGCAGTCTGTCGTTTAAAAATAATGTTTCTTGACACCCTTTGTAATTTCATTATAAAACATTCAAATAACAACAGAAGGCCTGCTATAAAATACATCTGAGACTGAATTTTTAACCTCAGAGATTTCAGTGCAGTACCCTTCAACATATAATTGCAAGTGTTAGCTGCTTGAAACCATTGGAATTATAGACACAGAATTTTAAAAATTAAGAAATAAATAACTATGTTTGTTCTGTGGAAATATGGAAAACCTTTTCTTCTGCAATATTGATAGCTAAACAAAAAGATTTTTTTTGGCCATTAATATATTCATCATTTTCTAAAGCAACTATAGCAGTTTATATGTATTTGTGTGTATATATATATATATATATATATATATATATATATATATATATATATATATGTATTTGATATAGATATAAAAATATTATATATATTATATATATTATAATATAGATATTTACATATTTGATGTGCTGCTTATGTCTGTGATTGTCTTCATAGTTGGGTGGATTCAATAAAGCCCACATGGTTATTTTACAGCTGCAGAAACATTTAGATTTAGTAAGCACCATGTAGAGGTGCGCACCCCTGAGCAAACAAGGTTAACACTGTGGCATGTTAATCACAGTATAAGCAGATGAATTACATGATGGAGCTATTTAATAAGGTATAAAGCATCTGTGTAGACTCCATGCTGGTTTGTCCTGCGTATTCCAAAACATTCGCAATACAGCTATGGAATGGGGTCTACATTGATAGAATCATGTCAATTGCTGCATTTAAAAGGTAAATCTTGAGCCTGGAGTGTATTGTGTAATGATAGAAATGAGTAGCATAACCTTATATCACACTAATAGAGCAACATATTCTTGTTTATGCCATGACAGTAACTAACCTTTGCTCCCCTCACCCCAAAAGAGCAGTCTATCCTTGTGTGTGCCATAACAGTGACTCACCTATGTTTCACCACCCAAAAAAGAGCAGGAAACTTGCACAAATAAAATGCTAAAAGTTCTGCCAAAGGGAACTGTCCCTGCAACATGTGTGCATATTTATCATACAGCATTCCATTTTTATATATTGGCAGTCATGTATGCCTCTGAAATGGCTTGGCAAATATGCCTATGCCGTCAGTACACTTCTAACTAATGCGTACAGATAAAATGTAAAAACCCATACTTAAGATGGTTCTTAAATATATTCCAGCATATGTAGAATGTAGCTGACCTAATGGAAGCATAACTTCTGAAGTGCAGTACTCCTTTGTACAGACAAATCCTGAAGAAATAGCATTATGTGCAGCCTTTTTAACATAAACAAGTGTCCTCACCATCAGTTTGGCTAGCTACATAGTTGCCCTTTGGTGTAGATTCAGGGCTGTCCCAAGTGAAGATGCAAATGCTGACTCCCCACAAAATTGGATCCATGTAGGGATGTAAACATAGTGCAGGCACTCCCTCAGTGTTTTGCTTTAATGGATTGCAGCTGTGGCTGATCAGTGTTTGATGTAGGGAAACAACAGCACTCCAGGCTGCCTTAGTTCCAGTGGGTAGATCAGGTCAGATCTACAAAATTTTAGATGTAAGACTGGAAATGTAAGTAAGCAGTACACAGGTCATCACAGGTTGTGTTCCTTCACATCCAAACTGCCCTTCATTTTTTGCCAACTGCATTTGATATTATTTCCACTTAATATACTCACACATTTTAAGGCCAGTGATATAGAATGTCTTACACACTGCATGTCTCAGGTTATTGCTCAGATCCATGAAGAATGGCCAATAAACACAAAAAATGGAAGACAGAGAAATATAGTTGCAAGCAATAATCATGACAGGTTGTGTGATTGCTCAGTGCACTACATCCAAAACTACTTAATGTATAAGTAATATGTGTATGTTTTGATATCACTGTAGATGTTGTTGCAGTTGGTTGTGTGCATATTGAGTTAAGTTCTTTGTTGCAAAGCTGTTTGTGTCACCAAGAGGGATAAGGCACCCATCCTGTCTTCTGATGGTACATTGGAGTGAGAGTTCAAATCTAGCGCTATGCAATAATTTCATATGTATACTTACATGTTCTAGTGTATGTGTCATAGGTTCCTATTCCTCATTTCAACTACCATACCCTTTCCTCTCTCTTTTTCTTTTTCCTAAAATTTGCCAGTGTTTGTGCAATGTGCTGCTTAGTGCAAACATGGGAAATGGAGAAAAATGAATGGCAGGTTTGGCTGTACTTATCCGGTTGGTGTGACATGCAGCAGTGCAAAAACTGGTCCACCCAGGGAGCAGACATGACCCAAACAGAAAAAAAAAAAACTGGGTGCATTCAATTAATACTATTGGGCATCATGCAAACCTACTAAGTGACATTGCACTGAGGTTAACAGCAAGACTTTCAGAATGATTAGTAAAATAGGGAATGTCATGTAACCAATCCTATGACAGCAGGTGTGAGTGTTGGGCTTCAGTACAGCTGCTCCTGGTTTCTAGTACAGGATCTGCAACCTTTGTTTTATACTGTTGTGACATTGCAGTTGATAGCAATGAACTGCAATATAGACAAGTGCTTTTTCAACCCTCTTGTGGCAACAGGTGTAAGCATAGGACTGTTATAGACATGGTCCTAGGTTCAAGCACAGCATAGTCCATACACTTTTACTTTTGTTCCACTTTCCATTATGTATTATCACATTATTATGAAATGTATGACTGTAGGTAAACTGTGTACTATATTCCTGTAAGTATATTTCTTCTATCTGGACTGTCATGGTCTTCATATTTGCTTAACACATACACAACTGCCTGTACATTCAATAACCCACATAATGTCAACTGCAATTATGTAATTTCTTACTGTTTGCTACTATTGTGCATTGCCTTCCATCATGCAAACAGGATGCTCACTGCCAAGCACTGTATTTGTGTGATGGTAAGTGGTGCACAACATTTTCAAACAGTGTGTGCACTCCCAGTAAACACAATAACAGGAATTGGTAGGAAACCATACTTTTACATTACTCTTGATCCATGGTAGACATGGCAGGTATTCTTGGAGAGGATGTTATATTTAGGGCACAGTTATAGGGTGTCCAGGAGTCCAAGATTTTTATTGGACTCCTAGTTAAATGCCACAGTAACAGGGTGTTGCAGAGGGGGACTCTTCTGGCTCCCAGTATAAATCTGAAGCATGGGATAGTTTGGCCTGGGCTGTAACCAGTGCCACTGGTATCCCACACATTGGTAACCAATGTAGACATCACTTTAGTGACCTACTTCAGAGGAAGATGGATAACCTCAATGTTTGGACTGAGGAATTTAGGACTGTGGACAACCCACAGATGTGTAAGTATCAACTACAGAGAGAACTTGTCAGATGTTTAAAATGTGAGTGTAGGCAAGACTGGCATTCATAATTATATTCTGTTCTGTTTTGTGTTTTCCCACAGCTGCCATGGAAAGGGAGGTTAATGCAAGAACCCATGGGGCTACATTGGTGAGGATGAGTGAAGTATGTGATATGTATACAGCAGAACAGTAGTGTTAATGTAGTTTTAAAAGTTAAAGATAGATTGTTTTTATATTTTATAGAGTTGTATCAAATTGAGCATGCTGTATCAACTGTAAAAGCAAGTATGTATGCATTAGGATTTAGCACAAACCAAAACTACAATATTAGAATTTAATCAGAGCTTGTAAGTTCAAATACCACACTTCCCAACTGTATATTAATGTTATTTTTTTTAATTATGTGTAACTTAAAGGTTTAAAGTAAAAGCTCTATACCAGTGGCACACATGCCCTGCTGTAAATTGTAATCTGTATAATTGGAAAACACATATGTGCAATATCTGCATGTCAAAGAGTATTTGCTGCAATCTGTAACATAGTATGCTGTCTGGTAGTCTTAAAAGTAAAGGTTATCTGTTAGGGGCTGGTAGTTCTAAGAGTAAAAATTAAGATATAGAGTCAAATAATTGTATTAATGCATTGTATGTTACATATGAGGGTACACATCTTATCTTTTTTTGTCTCTCACCCCAACCTGTATCTCTCTTTTTTAGTACAGAAGTGCTGAGTTTATCACCTGCACCAAGTTGCCAGGGATGGTGCATATTGTTGTGCACCACACTGTTGGTGTATGCCTACATGGGCTGGAGAGGCTGCTCTTCCTCATTGTACGTAGTACCAGGAGGAGGAGGAGAAGGAGACATCAATCATTCCAGCCAGTGGTGGTGTGATGTGACAGCGATGACAGTACTGTGGGTGAGGACTCCATTCTCACTGTCACACAGCCTGATGACCATGGGGTCTGGATGTCCCCACCCACACCCTGACCATGGAGTCCACCAACCTCTTGTGCCCATCACCATCCTTGTGTCTTGTCTTATTTGTTTTGCCTGTCTGCAATTGCTTCCTCACCTACCCAACTTACCTGATCCAAACATACCTATGTTCCTACCCCAACATTCTCTCAAAAAAATGGGCAACTATCCCACAACAAAAAATATCGTCCCATATATAGCTCTCCATTTTGCACATGTGTCTTCTTGACACTCTTAACTTGGCCCGACTGGCTATACAACATGACTGTGTTGTGTTCACCCCTCTCTCTGGAGGTGGCAGTCCAAATTCAACTAATATTCTGCATATATTATCATTTTTTTACTGTTGAAGAAATGGATAGCTATGGTTCTTTCCTACCGCTCTGTTGCATATTCCTGAATTCTTTTCCATTTGTTCTTCTCCCTGATTGCTCCCCATTTCACCACTGTCCAGTCTTCCCCATTTCTTTTTTTTAATGCATTATTGCACAATGGTGTAGGTCACACACCAACATGCAGCAATGGTAATGCAAATGTAGTTAAAAGTATTAGATACAATTGTATTCAAACCCAGTACCATCTGGCCCCAAAAAGGAATGTATCCCTGCATTAACACATGCTGCCACAGAGTCACTTAATTAGCAGGTGTATTACACAGACTCAATATTAACTGGCAGACTTTAGCAATGCTGGAGAAGCAATGGATGCCTTCACTTTTTGGGTTCCATGTTTGCATGAAGGTAACCATCATGCACCAACAGTGAGCAGCAGCAAACAGGTGCTGTTACTTCAGCGCAATGATGTTTAACACTGCCGCTCTGTGCCAGCACACAGCAACACATCCTGTATAAGCAATTCATGTCATTGCATTATCTCTAATGAAAAGTATTTTAAAATATGACATACACCTGTATTTGAACCAGTACTATCTGGCCTGAAAAAGGAATGCATTAATGCATTAGCACATGCTGCCACAGAGTCAGTTAAGCAGCAGGTGTATTTCATAGACTCAGTACTAACTGTCAGACTTTAGCAATGCGACTTGCATTTGCATGTTGCTTTGCTACGCGCAAACATGTGCATCTTGCATATGTATGCACTTTGCTAATTGTTGTGCAAACCCGCTGCAAGCCATATATGGATATGTATATATTATACTGTATTACTGCTGTTTACTGTCCATTTCCTTTGTATGACATGAAATTACATGTAGAAACATTATAAACTGAGGGTCCTATTTAACTATATGTCATATATTATCCATGTGTTGGCAACCCCCAAGCTCTACATCCCTGGGGTATCAGTACTTTTTCCACACATATATCAACTACACTGCATAAAATGTTGTGTGCTATGCAATGAACATCAATCTGGTAACATGCAGAACTACAACTATTTATCCATATGCCTAAAATGCCTTATCTGCAAGCTACTGCAGGAATCAGCATAGGTCATAGCCACAGAGACATAGGTGAACTTCAACACACTTGACCCTACCCATTTTGGTTTTTCAAGGGTAGATTGTGCTTACTGTTGCTTGTGGACATCTTGGATACTGACACAAAAGACCTGGATGAGGGATAATAGGACATACCACCTATGTTGAGTTATCCAAGACCTTTAACACTATCCCACATTCATGTCTCATAGTGAAGATCTCCCATCTGAGAATTAGGCCATACAGTACTAGGTAGATAGCCAACTGGCTCAAAGACAGAACACACACTCTCAAAGTTGGTGACTGCACTTCCACCACTAGCCCACTCACCAATGGAATACCACAAGGATGTATGCTGGGCCCTCAACTGTATGGGGAATACTTCCCTGAAGCCCAAGCAAAAGTAGATGGTCTGTGGTTTACCAAATTTGCAGATGACTGTTACTTGGACACACTCATATAGAGTTAGCAATGATGGTAACATATTGCAGAGTGATGATTTGTGCCAAACTCATGGACTGAAATTTAAAGCACACAATGACTCTTTGTTACCTTTGTCAGTCAAGTACCCCTGCTAATTATGATATACATAGCACCCCCTAAGCTCAAACACAGTGTTGTGAGACATATGAATACATGCTGATAGCAATCTATACTTTCATCACTAGGCACCCACAGTGGTGACAAAAACAATCTGCATTGTGCACATCATACATATGGACATCACATCCAAGACCAGGGTAGTAATACCTATGCTGTACTCTGCCCTTATCACACCACTAATGGAGTACAATGCTTACATCTGTCTGTACCTCAACAGACACCTGTAGCAATTGGAGAGGACACAGAGTTGTGCCTGAGAGACTCCCAGGTCTCCAAACTTGACATACATGGAAAGACTGACATACATGTCACTGTACTTGATATCATGCATGCTGCTGAGAGGTGATCTATGTTTGTCCTGTAGAGCAGTCTCAGGTCATGCCCTTCAGGAATGATGGACATCTGCAATTTAAATGAGACAAGAATAATTTGGCCTGAGGTTTTCAACCTAGCCTGTGACATAAACCAAACATGTTGGGAAGACAGATTTATCCCACAATATTCACACTTTTCTGTAATAGGCTCCCACTGCATGTGAAGTACTGCTCCTCATTGACCCTGTTCAAGAGCAATCTTGAGCACTGATTAGTTGATTGTAAAGTCACTTCTGGGTTGTCACCTGTGTCTCTCATGGACAGGGTCAGTTGATGATGCTCACAAACACTCTCTGCTAAAAACAATCATCCAACTATGCTCAGTAAGGGTATTTGTGTTGTTACACAGCTAGGCTTCTAAATACCCTACTGCTATAAGCCTCATATGAAACTATGAAGCTATGTGCCTATGCAGGCCTCCCAACCTGTTTTTCACCACATGGCCTGCTGATGTCATCTACTATAAGTTCACCTGTAATCTTATTTAAATCAGACTTGTGCCATGGTGCTTGTGTAATGTACTTTGCTCTGTAGTCTGTGTA
This sequence comes from Protopterus annectens, assembly GCF_019279795.1. Lineage (NCBI taxonomy): Eukaryota > Metazoa > Chordata > Ceratodontiformes > Protopteridae > Protopterus > Protopterus annectens. The sequence continues at coordinate 1,528,006,402 of NC_056745.1, read as the reverse complement.
GTTAGATAGGTAGGAGTTCTGTTCTCACTGCAGTAAACTTGGTGTATTTGTGTCTAGAGAGCAGACTAGAAGTGCATATCCCACAGTTACTGCTCCAATGCCATGCAATGACAGTATTTTGACACTTGCACATGCCTACATATCCATTTCATACATGCCTCCCAACCTCTTGTATCCAACATGGCCTGCTTGGATTAAGTACTGTGTTTTGCAGCCTGTGTACTTAGAATAGGTGGGGGTTCTATTCTCACTGCAGTCAGTTTGCTGTGTGTGTGTGTGTGTGTGTGTGTGTGTGTGTGTGTGTGTGTGTGTGTGTGTGTGTGTGTGTGTGTGCATACAGACAGCAGAGCAAAAGTGTGTATTCTACAAATTACTGCTCCAATGCCATACAACAACAGTATTTTGATACTTGTACATACATACACATCCATTTCATACAGGCCTCCCAACCTCTTGTCTCCCACATGGCCTGCTGATGTCATCAACTACAAGTTCACCTGCAATCTTCTATAAATCAGACTTATGCCATGGTGATTGTGTTAAGTACTATGTTTTGTAGTCTATGTACTCAGATAGGTAGGGGTTATATTCTCACTTCAGTCAACTTTGCGTGTAAGGGTGAGCTGTTGCCTGACATTACAGAGAGCATTTTACACCAGCATGTAGGACACTGTTATCATCTCCTCAACAGATGCTGCTGATGTCTTCAGCAATAAAGTGTTATCTGAAGAACTCAAAGATGAACTTGAACTGTGGCACTTGCATAGAGTACTATGTTTTTATAGCCTGTGCAATTAGATAGGAAGGGGTCCTATTCTCACTGCAGTGAACTGTGTCTGTGTGTGTGTGTGTGTGTGTGTGTGTGTGTGTGTGTGTGTGTGTGTGTGTGTGTGTGTGTGTGTGTGTGTGTGTGTGTGTGTGTGTGTGTGTGTGTGTGTGTGTGTGTGAACTGCTGCTTGACATTGTAGAGAGAATTTTACACCAGCATGTGAGACACTAGCATAGTCTCCTCAGCAGACACCGGCGATGTCATCAACTATATTATATTTTTGGATATGCAGTACTCCAACCAGGGCAGGGTCAGTGACTGGCCTGGAGGCTAGGCAGAAGTCATCTCAGCCTATATCATAAAGATTACAGTGACATGGCTTTTAATCTATCCGCATACATTATGGCATGGTTTGTAAGTCCTGTGTTATCTTGCTGAGAAAGCCTGTAATCTCTCCAGCTGCTACATGTGTTTGGTTAGGTACATGTAAGAAAAGTGCTTCATACCATATCATTCTGTGATTAACATGAAACTCGACTTTTCAGACAGAAAACAATGCAGACACACATTTCTGCATTTATTTGTACATTGTGTGCTTTTGCCACCATTCCGTTGTGTGCATTAGCTTCTCCTGTACTATGTTATCACCAGTGGTGGATTCGGTGATTGCATGCAATTTGCATGACTCAGCAAACTTATTAGGCCAAAGGCAATATACTTTAGCCAGAAATGTAGAGAAATACAGTTCAAACAATGAAGGGCCAAGCACAGATTCCTGTGGTTTGACAATGGTGACAGCTCTACTGGTACAGTTTGATTCACTAACTTTCACATGATGTGTTCTCTCAGTGAGCCAGTTGGTTACACATCGGCTGAAGTAAGGTTTAATTCCCCAACCTGGGAGTTTACTCAATGATAGCTGCATGTGTCATTGTGACAAAACTCTAGGCTAGATCAGAATAGGCAGTATGCACTGTCTTACCTTCAGCCAGGCCTATCACACATAATCAATGGGCTGTGACAAGATCATAGATCACCTATGGTGTGACCCAGCACATACACCTTCCTGACATGGTGAAATACACAGTTCAGCACACCCTTCACATCACCTATGTTGCCGTACAAGGGTGTATATCAACATGCTTCCACCTGAGTTGGGCTGCATTCATGTATGGAGACATCCTGACTCCACTGAGCTGTGAGGTACAAGAACATGTCATCATGGACCTCTTGCACATGTACACTAACAATATTGTAGGTATGTGCAACAGACCTATGTGAGTTATTAATGCTACATCAGATCTGTTACATCTGCTAGATGTCCTCAAAGAGGTTACTGAGGGCATGCATGATGACAATAGTATTGTCTTGTGAAACTTGAACCGGTCAAGGCATATGGCACAAATCCACACAGAGGTATTCAATCAACAATGTTGTATGTGGCCATAAACAGCTATATCACCAAATGGGTAGACCAGTGTATGAAATACATGGCATCTCACTATGTTGAAATGTGTGACATGACATATATCTCAGGTCCAGTGAGCAGGTTGATACATCAAGAGTGTCTGCTAGGCCCTTTCCTGTCCATTAGTTAAGGTGATGGACATCACAGAAGACATACACATGCTGTGTCCAAACAGCTGCCTGATGGGCAATCATTGACTCCAGCTGTGATTTTAGTATAATACAGACAGTATCAACACAGACCAAAAATTGCTGCCACACCCATGACAACACCTGCATTGACAAGAAACATGGATGTATTTGGTTAATCAGGAAACAGACACACCACTCAAGTATAGTGTGGACATCACACCCTATAATCAAGCCAGTAGGTATGTGACCTGTGTCCTGGGGTAACGAGTAAGTGGTAATTCCACCAGCATGTGGTCACAGTGCTGACTACGCCCTTAGATGTAACACAAGTACTGGGTATGTGAAGGACTTGCACATCAGAGGCCAAAATAACATCATGGTCCCCAGCCTTCATCACACCAATGTCTGTGTACAATGCAACCTTCTTCATGTACCTCCCTACACAATTTCCAGTGATGTGTAACTGAAGTGTACCACCTTTGTTACAGTGCACAGTTGCACATCTTATTGGACATATTCCTAGGTATTCTTGCTGTGGAATATACAAGACTGTATTATGTTGTGGAACACCAATCAAGTTGTTGCACCAGATGCATGTGTGCTATCTGTTCTACTTATGCACACACTACATACATAGGTGTTTGACAACATTAATGGCACATATATCTCTTCCATGACAGTGTGGATTGTGCCATAGATATATATATAGGTCTACTTTACATGGTCGACTGTTCAGAAAGTTGACTTTCGTATGGCCGAGACCATATGATCAACTTTTGAAGAACCGACCATCTAAAATAAACACAAAAAACACAACAAACACTTACCTTTCAACTGTTAGCAGGGGGGCAAACCCCACTGCACCCCCCATGGGGGGGTTCCGCCCCCACCCCCCCCGTAACTTAAAGATACCAACTCCGAGATTGTACTACAGTGCGGAAGAAGACATTTCTCCATTCCACACTATACAGAGATAGCAGTTCCCCATGGTCAGCTTTTTGAAAGTCGATTATATGGTCTTGGCCATATGAAAGTCAACTTTCTGAAAAGTCGACCATGTGAAGGGGACCTATATATATATATATATATATATATATATATATATATATATATATATATATATATATATATATACATCATGTACACAAGGCAACTATCCTGTATTGCCCGTACTGTTACCTACAGGTATAGCAGTGTCCTTCCTAACACTTCCTGCAGAAGTTATACTGCCAGGACAGTGTGCATGGTTAACCTCATAGACTGTGGTTGTTATTAGTAGCATAATAGTTGTTCAAGTGTGTGTGTGTGTGTGTGTGTGTGTCTGTGTCTCATATTTTATCACTCTACATCACATATCTTATGTTGGAGACATGAGATTAGTGGTGATATTACTCTGATATTGTCCATGATTGTGGTTGGTTCTTGTAATGTTTTCCATGATCCTTTACCTGTGGCCACCTTGCTGGAGATCTCTGCTGAGAGTACACTCATATTCAGGCATATCAGTTTTCACAGCTTTACAATATGCACCCTACCCCAATTGTATGTCAGATCCCTTATCTCATACAGACATCCTCCCCATTGTTATGTCACCTTGTGTGATAGTCACAGACAACACATTTTTACTGTACAGTCTATACTGTACCATACAGATACATACTTGGTATAGCTGCTACAACCATTATTGCATTAACATGCCTCCTCTGCTGTACATGATAAAGTTTCACTGGTCCTCTTTCCCTGTGTTCAGTCCTGCAGGTAATCTGTGTGCCCTTATTCAATACACTCACTTCCACTGAGTGATCATTTTACATGACAGTCTATGTCCTGTTACAGATCATTAACACAGCTTCAGTACAAAATGCCAGAAATGGGGTATCACAATAATCTGCACTAAAGGTACATAGTTCTGTACTGTGTTTGGACCATACAGTTCACATTCTTACCACTCAACTGTCCAGATATTTCAATTATGTCCAGATGTTTCCCCCATCAAATATTGTGGCTTTCTGCCATATCACTGGGATGATCTCTGAACTGATATGACTCAATATTACATACATTTGAGTGAAAACCTATCAATTGTCCTGATCTGTGCAGAATGTCCAGTATTTGTCTAATAATTGTGATGTTTTCCTCATAAAATTTTTTTCCTGGAAAAGCATTGGCATGTTATTGCAGAGTAAAGTCAGAAAATGATGACTGACATTTAAGTTTCAAACTTCATGCTTTTCAGAAAGTTTATGTTAATGCACAACCTATTTATTCTATCAACTTCCTACATTAGGAAGTGCAGTATTAAAGATATGTCCCTATTTCTGGGCCTTTGTCCCCCATTATTAATATTTTTTTTCCATATTTCTTGCTCCAAGAGGATGTGAGTGTTTCATTCTAATACATTCCTGTGTTACAGCTATGTGAAATATTTCCCAATAGATGGTTGTCGTCTTATTACATTGGCCTTTGTGCAGACTTTTTTGCACTTAAAGAAACACAACTATTTGAGAAGCCCTGGTGATCATTGTGGTATTCCTTGCAAATCCATGGACCGTAGGTGCTGTGCTTTACATGGAATTGCTATCCACATTCTCTTACAAGGTTTCATTGCCAGCAACATTGTTGAGAGACAGTAAACCTAGCTTAGGCACACCATTCCTCATTAATATGCAATGAGCGCTAGTGCGCCATGCACCATGCTCTAACACATAAACTCTGTGTAGGCTTTCCACCAAGCCTACTTAATGTTTATTGAATCCCAGGGTTTGTCTTTACTGGACCTTTTTTCACTAGACCTCCAGTGAAAATGAGTAATACTGTTAAGTCAGACTTTCACAGTAAACAGATGTCAGTAAATAAAATAAAATTTAATGAAATAAATAAAATATAGACAGAATTATAGACAGATACAGAGATTGTTAGTTTTCTCTGCTGATGAGTAGAATAGTACTACTGGATTATTACTTATCTCATATTCAGAGATAAAAAAAGTATTTTAAGACAAGACAACCGCGGTGGTGGTGCTGCGGTAGCGTTGTCGCCTCACAGCAAGACATTGTCCAGTTCGATTCTCAGCTAGAGCGACTTCTATGGAGACATGCGTGAATGTGCGTACCTTCGTTGAAGGTTGTGCATTAGGGCCGGCAACTCAGCACGTAAAAATCAACTGCCAATCATTAGCGGACCGGAGTTCTGCTGTGGTGACCCCTAACTGGGAAAAGCCGAAAGACACAACATTCTACTCATCATACTGAGCACAAGTTCATGTCAACAAACAAAATAAAAACTGAGTACAGCGAAAATTGTCAGACTGTGAAAGGGCCCATTATTGAAATACAGCATATCTGTAGCTCTTCGCAATTTCATTAAAAAAAACTTTCAGGTGATAATAACAGGATATACAACTGTAAAACAAATTTAAAATTGTAATTCAGCCTTCGTGCTTTAAGTACAACACACCTATGATTTCAACCCTCAGCTTTATAAATGTGAACGCATAGCATCGAAGGCACAACATACATGTCAAAACTGAATATATATATATATATATATATATATATATATACATACATATATATATATATATATATATATATATATATATATATATATCTGTGTGTGTGTGTGTGTGTGTGTGTCTGTGCATGTGTGCATATATCTATATCTATATATGTATATATATATATATATATATATATGTGTATATATATATATATATATATATATATATATATACACATATGGGTATAGTAAAAAAAAGTCTATGTTATCTAACGCTGACATGCCAGCACCCAGTACTCATATGCTGAGAAAGAGCCTTGGTGCATAAAAATTTAAAACAAATAAAAATATCCTAAGTAATGGCTGTTAACCCTGATGTTGCTCCTTTCCCAACACCAACCATACACTTTCCAGTAACACTGCCACTACTGAGACAAATGTTATGGGGGGGGGGGGTAGTTGTAATATGAGAAAAGGAAATTGTTATCCTGTTATGAATATTGTGTGTTTTTTTTTTCTTTTTTTTCAGAATTGTGGATGATTGAACTTACTTTGTTGGTGTTATGCATTCCACATTATGGTGGCTGTCATTCACAACACACACTTTCTCGACAGACAGAAGATCAAACTCATTTAAGTGAAAGTGCACTAAACCAAAAGTTCACTTTCGCTAAAGCCAGTTCTCCGAACCACATTACAGTAGTGTGATCTTGAAGTAAGTATATTTAAGTAGGAGGTGCGTGGGAGACATTCCATGCAGGATTACACCGGATTTGAATTTCCAGGTAGTTTTTAATTTAATGGGTTGCCAAATGCAATTTCACTAAATGTGAGTTTTGAGGGAAGGCAAGTTTACTATTTTACTTTGTATACTTTTAATGTGAGAGTGTTTTGTTTTCTTTAGAAATTGGTTGTCAGTGTTTTTTTGTTTTTTTATAAAATTTAAAGTAATAGTTTTAAATGAAAGCTAATCTATTTGATAATTGTAAAACCAAAGAAGAAAACAGCACCGATTTAACACTGATAGTTTTTAACAGTGTTTATAGCAACTGGGGAGAGATAGCCAAGTAATGGGATAGTGGTATAACTGAGTAATTCCAGAACGGATATTTGTTCTTCATGATAGATAACACACAAGAAGTTCAAAAAATGACATCTAGGTGTCTTGTAAACACTGAAATGCAAAGTCATTTGCCAGAAGTAACTTCTGCAATAGTAATCATTCTGTCTGATGTAGAATTATTTAAATGTGCTTTACTTCTGCAGAGATTGTGTATATTGCCTTAGCATATTTTATCAGGTGGTTAGTATTTTTTATCCTCTGATAAATATTCTTATTTTTAAACTGTGCTACACTGCTGGATCTTAAGGCATAATGCTAGTGATCTGTATATAGTTTAATGTAGTGCATCCAAAGTGACCAATAAAATGCATGTAATTTATTTCTTCATAACAATAAGGGGTGTACACCATGAACAAAATGGCTATAACTGGTGAGAGTTTTTCTGTGGATGAACTGTACCTTAAGCTATTTCTGGTCATTTTTAAACAGCAAACTCAGGATTTGTATGGCTAGTGTGCATATCTGTGTGTATGTGAATTAAATAGGAATATTTTGGGTACTGTCTGTTTGTATGAAACAAAACTGAATTATGTGACTTTGCTCACTATTATTATTTTTGGCACAGACTTTTGAGAAGGATGGGGGATGTCTATAGATAAAAATAATTGCCTGTGCTGTGCTGCTAAAGTTAAAAAGTCATTACTATAAACAAAGGGAAAATAAAATAATTATAAACAAATAACTTGCCCTGAATTATGTTTATTAAACTCTAGCAACTCGGCATATGCCTTCAAGAAGCAAGGAGATATAAAAAAGCCAAAACTAAATTAACATTCATTCTGTACAAAAAGTTAAAAACAATTAATCAATTATACTATCATTATGAACACTTAATCACTTAAAACCAATTAAATAATTAAATTTGACATTTCCAATTACATTTTATATTCAGTCTTCTCAGTGCTAAGTTATCATATTTTAAAATATATACAGCTTCTTTATACAATAGTTTTTCTTTAAGTAAGTTATCACCAGATCTATCCCCTATTTGTTCTAAAATAGTACAGTGTAAAAAGATGCATCACTTTGATGGCATTGTTTAAAGTGCATAGCAACTTGACTTTCTGTTTTCTGTTTCTTTATATCTCTAATATCTGCATTTAAAAGCCCTCTTATTCTTGCCTATATATAATAAATTACATGGACATCTAAGAGCTGAAGCAATACTCTCTGCATTACATGTAAATTTCTTGATAGGATAAAATGTATAATTAATGATTCTATCACAAAACCTAACCACTTGTTTACAGTACAGCACCAAGTACAAGGGACAAGGGAAGGTACCTATCTTAAAATTTCCCAAATGTATATCCATTTCATTGGGAGAAAGGACAAAACAGCTATTATACCATGACCCCCCATTAATATTCCAAAACGTGCACGCTGATTGGCCAGCGTGCACATTGTAAATCGACTTATACTAAAGGTCCGGTCGCCCGGACTTTTTCCATTAGTATAAGTCTCTTTTAAAACACTGTCTCGCTATGTTGAACTCCTTTAACATAGCGACACAGTGTGTAAAAAGCAACGGAGATCTTGCTTTCTCCGTTGCTTTTTTTTTAAACCTGTCTTGCTATGTTAAATGGGTTTAACATAGCGAGACAGCTTTAAAATAAGCAACGGAGATCTCTATGATGGATTATAATGACAGTATGTGAGTGGCCTTTTATGGTTGAAATGTTTATCATTATTGGTTCATACATTTTGTTTCACTGATTACTGGAATAATGCTGAAGATGTACTCTTAGCAAATGTTGCTGTATTAAACATGAAACAAATTTAAAACACTCAGGAATGTGAATCAAACAATGCATGCATTTATGCATGGTCCTATAAATGTGTGCAGGGGCCCATAGGTTGAAAGCAGCTCAGGGAATGATGGTACACTTAATCTGCTACTGTACAGGTGCATTTTCAAGGAATGTGAGTTTCAATGCATTTTTAAGGAATGCCAGTTTCAATGGAAAGGAAGTTTATTGTTGCTCTTTCTAAGTCTATTTTGAATATGCAGTTTTTTTGTTTGCAAGTGGCCATCAGTGTTTGTGCAAAAAAAATCAACAGTAGTCACATTTACCTTTGGAACAGAAGGTTGTGGGTTCTATTCCCATACATAGTAGATAGATTGCTAACATTGCAGTACAGCATAAGGAGGGTGTTGTAACCCTGAGTGTACCATCCTTCCGATGAAACATTAAACTCAGGCACAATCTGCCTGAGATGGTGGTAGGTCTAGTGGATGTGAAAATACTAAGGCAACTCTCAAAAAGATTAGGGAAAGTTCCCTGACCCAATTTCTTCTAATATTATACATACCACCTCAGGTCTCCCTTTAAAATAGGCAATGTCATGGCCAAATTATCCCAAGTGGTTTAAATACCATCTTGGGCCTCCGCTGAAAATATGCTAGTAACCTAGTGGGACTCAGCAAAGGATAAATAAATTCAACATTTTAAAATTCAATACACATCTCTGAAATCATTTGAAAAATAAGAATAAAATAGTATGCACACTGACAGTTTTGAACAGTATTAAGGGTATTTTGGAGGGTGAGACCCAAGCAGCGGGATACTGCATTGGCTGAGGTTGGGGGTAAGGACCTGGTCCATTACTGTGCCTTGGGCCCTATTTGACCATTATCTGGCTCTGCTCCTTGGCCTGGGTAGTGGCTGAAAAGTGTTTTTTAAGCAAACCACTTATCTGGATAAAAAACAGCAAATAAAATAAATGTACTTTATGGCCATAAAGCGTGTTAGATTCTAATAAATATGTTCAGCAGTACTGTTATTTAGAAGATGCCAAAGAGTTTGATAAATGCAATGTAGTTTAATGTCTTAGTTCATTGAAATTACATATCTGTGAGCTCTTAAACTTTTTTCCTAATAATCTGCAAATGTTTCAGCTGATTAAAATGTGGTATAAAAGGAAAGTGCACCTTCTTATTTCAAAATGCCACAACTAATACAAGTGAATGTTTTATTATTGATTGCATTTATGTCATTACATTCTACAAATTTAAGTAATTTGAAAGTAGGTATTCAAGAGATGCATTTACTGATGTTACTTAAGAGACATTTTCTGGCACAGAAGCATTTAGAATTAATAAACTTTCAGCAGTTAACCATTTAAAAATGGATCTAATGGTATTTATTTTGCTGTTGTCAATGTGAGCACCAAGCTTTACATATTGGCTGGGATTAATTGAGATTTAGTGCATTCTGCAATGCAAATTAGTGCAACAGTAACAATGCATAAGTTGTGGGCAACTGTACGATGCATATAGTGCAGTCACGCAAGGGGAAAACACCATGGTATTCAGAACAAACTAATAACTATGTAATGGCATGAAATGTAAGAACTTGATGTAAGTCAATGTATGGCAATTGGTATATAGAAATGAGGAACTGTTTCCTGCGCCCCAATAGTCTAGCATTTGATTCCCTCAGCTTCCAATAACTAATTGTGCAATTCTGGCAAGTCAATTAACAAGAGAGGGTGGCCTAATGGTTAAGGTGTTTGCCTTGCAAACACAAGATGCAGGGTTTGAGTCTCACAAGGGATAATTGGCTAGGCTTAATATGGCTCGCAAGGCAGTTAGCTTAGTACTAATCTATGAACCTATGAACCTAAGAGAATGCTCACAGGTTGAGTCTAAAAAAGGTTCATAGGATGTTACTAGGCTGTTGGCCCTAGGGCCTTTATAAGCCTAGCCATTTTATACCCTTGCTCCCTTATTGACCAAGTTGTATGATCTATATTTGCAGAGCAGGTTTGTGATAAACACCGATTGCCCCTATCCAAGAGGGACATAGGTGACACCCACAGGATAAATTTATGGTCTCCCATCCAGTTGTCAATTTATACTTACATAGGATCATTGAGGAGCTCTGTTTTATGTGAATTGGGAGTTTGTTCCAGAGGAGTGACAATCACTGGGAGACTTATTTCTCCTGTTAATATTGTAGACTAGGTTAAGTTCCCTAGAGTGAGTGAATCTTGTCCTATTTGACTTGTCGATGTGCAGCATTTTCTACTTCACTTCTGAACTGAATATGTATTTTTCTTCTTGACTCTCTACTAAAGGCCTTAAAATATATATTTTCCATGGATAACAGTCTTTCTTTTTCTCATATTCTCTGCATTATGTATCCAGTCTCAAAAATAATGCCACAAAAAGTTTTTTTTATTAATATGAATAAAAGCTATTACTTGTAGTGCATTTGTACCTAAAGGCGGAATCACATCATCCCAAATGTTATGCCTGTTCATTTCTTCCACAGTTTTACGCTGTAGTGTTTCTTTGATTTGGACAGCACAGTGGCCAAAGTACTGAAACCCTCTGGTGTGTCTTCCATTTGTATTCTATCCATAATATCACCGTGAGAAGGCCTCTCCTGCTCTCTGTCTCTCTTCAATTAGACATGTCCACCAATAAATCATCCTGCAATCCTCCTGAGAGGTGGAAGTAATACATCCATCATCACATTCCTCCTCCTGCAACAGTAACTGTTGTTGAAAAACATCCTCCAAATCAAGAAAAGGCTAGACAACCTTTTTTCTCTGCACATTCCTTTCAGCTGCATCAGAAACACCTCAAGAAGACTTGACCATCTTCCCTTCATCACTGCTCATACTATGCTTCTTAAAAGGCAAACAAGCCTTCTCACTCTGCTCAATAACTCTTGATTTTGCAAAGGCTGGCTCGACTGCCTTCTCATTTCTGTTAGAAGAAACAATAACACACATAGAAGCCTCGACTACCTTCTCAACACCCAGACCACCAGACGCTAATTCCTGGGAATCCACTGTAGTTACTCACTGCTTCTCTGAGTTGCCACAGTGCCTGGAACAGAAGCAGGAAGTACAAGAATGAAAATCATCCCTCCAGCAACAAGAGTAGGAGAAGTTCCCTGACGCCCTGGCCAAATTTCCCATAGAAGTATGAATACCACCACAGATACCTCCTGAAAAGAGTACAGTAGCCTGATTGGACTAACATGCTTAGTAAACAATGGATGAAAAAATAAATATATGAATGCTAAGCAAGTAAGTAATTAAATAAACAAATAAATATAGTGCTGAGGTATTTGCATCAGAGATCCAAATTCTGAGATTCACTTCTGCCTTCATAACACTATCTGTGACATTTGTATGTTCAGGTTCTCTCATTTTACTCATACTTCAACAGACACAGTGACAGGCTCCACTAAACTGTGTGTGTGTGTGTGTGTGTGTGTGTGTGTGTCTGTGTGCGTCTGTGTGTGTGTGTGTGTGTGTGTGTGTGTGTGTGTGTGTGTGTGTGTGTGTGTGTGTGTGTGTGTGTGTGTGTGTGTGTGTGTGTGTGTGTGCGTGTGTGTGTGTATGTGTGTGTGCGTGCGTGTGCGTGTGTGTGTGTGTGTGTGTGTGTGTGTGTGTGTGTGTGTGTGTGTGTGTGTGTGTGTGTGTGTGCTGGCTTAAAGCCCAAAAGCTCTGGTCAATAGCCATTGAGCAAAAGCTGGACATAAAACTAATCACACTGCCAAACATGAAATAAGGACTGTGCACTTGGACGTACATAACATGATGGTAAGAAGGCTGGCCATCCACTGCATCCAGGAGACAAGATGGAAGAGAGTGCAGCAAATACTCAGAAGCACAGACTAGAAATGGTGTGGAAGTTGTCATGAGGGAAAAGCTTAAGAAGACAGTGAGGGATGTCACTAGAATTAGTGACAAACTCATAGCAATTAACTCCAGTGTATGGATAAAAAAGTAAAGGAAGCATAAAGAAGCTTGGAGCTTGGTGTGTGACTCATGAACACAAATTACAGTGTTTGATTTTCACCTTTGGAAAGGAAATTGGTTTTACTTTACAGACACAAAGTGCAGGGTTTGATTCTCACATGGCATAAGTTGGCTAGGCTTAAAATGACTCACAACAGCAGTTAGCCTAGTACTAGTCTATGAATCGATTCTATGTTATGCAGCTTATAAACAAACATATGGCATACTGTCCAAGGAAGTTTTTGTTTCACTGTATTCAGCATCCATCAGACCTATCATTGAGTCCAATGACCCCCTTTGGTATGTACCTATATCCAACAAATGGCATGTCCACAGAGGTTCCTCACTAAAAGAATACAGGGCATACGTAAAATGTCCTATGCAGACCACCTCAAGGCCATATCCCTGTATTCTGTCTCCTACAGGCTGTTGAGGGAATACAGCGTATTGTCAGACTGCACTTTGATGGACCTCCTGCATATCAGAAAAACAAACAGCACCAGAATTACCTATTTTAAAGACTTAAACCTTGCCTGTAATATAAATAAAACTTTCTGGACAGACAGGTATGTATCCCAGATGCTACCCTGTCTCTGGAACAGACTGCCCATCCATGTGAAGCAGAGTTCCTCCCTAATCCAATTCAAGTGTAACTTGGACAATTGGATGGGGAACAGAAAATTCAACCCTGGCTTAGCACCTATGTCTCTAATGGATACAGGGTTATCTCCCAGGCCCTTCTTGTAACTGTTCCATCTCCCATGCACCTGCTTACACTTATCAAGGGTACCAGAACTTGTCAGAGATTTGAGATGCATGGCTAGGCTTCAAAAAGCTCCTGTGGTCATTAGCCTAGTAAAAACCTATGACCTATGAACCTATGAAAGCCCATTCTAGACTTTGTTGTCTAGAAGATGTCTGGAGAGAAAGCACATGCATTCAAGGAATTACTCAAGGCTCTAGCACCTCAGTAAGAAAAGCAAATTAGTGGAGATGAAGAAGAATAGCAGCACCTCAAAATAGCATGTGTAAGGACTGTAGAAGAGATATGCAGCTGAGCCAGGTATGGAAGAATGGTACACAAGGAAAGTGGGTGGTGGAATGCAGTAATCCAGTAAGTCATCAAAAGAAAGATGGAGTGGAGGAAATCATGGGAGAAAGAAAAGATGGACTAGGCTAAGAAGGAATACTGGTTAGCTAACAAATCGGCCAATAGCAAAGAAGAAGGCATCAGAGGCACCTTAGCAGCTTCTGCAATGTGACTGTGTAAATGGCATAAAGAAACAGCATCAGGTTACAAGGCAAAGACAGAAAAAATAAGAAGGTGCTCATCAGACACCCCGCCATAAGGGAGGCCAGCATTAACCTGCTCATCAGTCCACAGGATATCAAAGGCAGATGGAAAGAGTACTCCCAGCAGCTTCTGAATGAAGAAAACCACACAAAAACTGTACTGCCCCGGTCTTATGATAAAAGAAGAGAAGTAAGAACAGCACTAAGGAAAATTAAGTCAGCTTAGATGAGGTCACACCACATATGATCAAGATGTTGGGTGAGCTAGGAGAGAAATTGTTCCAGTGGGTACTCATAGCAGTATGGAGAGAAAGGCATATCCCAGATAACTGGAGAATAAGCATACCAGTGCCAGTGTTCATGAACAAAGGGTTCATCCACAATTGTAGACAGTATAGACGTATCAAACTCCTGTTATGCTGCATGAAAAATCAGGAGAGTGTGACTGATAAACAAATATGCAGAGTAGTGGGAAGGAAGATGAGAGATGAGCAGTTCAGATTTGGATCAGGATGCACACAATTGACCTGATGTTTGCAGTGAGCAGATAGTTGAGAAGAGGCTAGAGATGAGGAAAAAGTCTAACTGGGCATTCCTCGACTTGGAGAAAGCATATGACAAGGTCCTAAGATAGTTGATCTGAGAAGTCCTGCAGTGGCTCAAAGTCTTAGAAATATTGGTAGAATTAATGCAAACTATGTAAAAGGACCCAATGACTCAAGTATGAATAGTGTTTGGACTATCAGAGGGGTTCCCCATAGAAGTGCGTGTGCATCAGGATTCGGCTCCAAGCCCACTGCTTTTCATATTGGTTTTGGACAATGTTAGAAAGAGGTGGGAAAAGACAGATCAACAAAGTTGCTGTATACTGATGATGTGGTATCACAGGCAAGATATGAGCAAGAACTTAAGCAAAGGATAGGGGAATTGAAGGTAAAACTGAAGGCACATGAGATGAAACTGAGTACAGATAAGACAGCTGCAATGCCAGCAAATGGGGGAAATCATTAGAGGGTGAGAACTGAGATAGAAAGGGAAGTCTGAATAAGCAGGTCTAAGCTAGAATTAGAGGGGTTGCAGCCAACTAGCAAAGAGTGCCAGGGGTATTGTATGACAGAAGAATGTTGTAGAAGCTGAAAAGCAGGGTGTACAAAGCAGTGGTGCAATCACTACTACTACTTGGTACAGAAACTTGGGCAGTAAAGGCAGAGTGGTAGAGGAAGCTAGAGGTGATGATGATGAAATGCCTAAGATGGGTAGTAGGATGTGGACAGTGGAACACACAAAGAAAAGAGGTAATCAGAGCAGAATCCAAAGAAACACAAATTACAGACATAGTCAAGAGACTAGATTATGGTGGTTAGGCACATATGCAGAAAAGGAGACAATCTGATGAAGAAGAATTTGGAGAAACATGAAGAAGGCAAGAGGAAACAAGGGTATCCAACAAAGTGCTGGATGAACTGTGTGAGAGAAGACCTGCATCGGCCAGGCATGACTTTTGAAGAAGATTGAATTGAGAGAGATGGCGACAGTTGACACAACATCCCGACCCCACATAGAAAAAGGGAAAAAGGAGGTTGATGAAGGTTACAGTGATGGTGTGGCAATTTAAAGAAAAAGGCAACAAAGGTTCAGTTACATTAAATACATAATGCATTCACACTTGCTCCAAACACATATGCATACACACACACACACACACACACACACACACACACACACACACACACACACACACACACACACACAAACACACACACACACACACACACACACACACATGCTCCATGTATATACACCAAAACAAAACTATACACACATTCTGATTCACCACAAAGGTCAATCTCTACACACTCAAACACATTTGAAGAAAATGTCTTCTTCATTCATCATTTCCTGCAACACACCAGTCAATATTTTCACTGCTCAACATACTTCATGGTACTCAAATGTACACTCAAACACACATGCACACATATCTCTCTCTCTCTCTCTATATATATATATATATATATATATATATATATATATTTATATATGTGTGTGTGTGTGTGTGTGTCTATTACATTCAAATGTCATAAAGTCAAACCTTATAACATCAGTCTTAAAGATATTGTCCATTGCCCATGAACCTCCAATAGGATACAATAACAACACCAGAGTTGCCAATATGATCTTTTATTAGTTGCCAAACTAACCGTAACTACTTTGGAAATGAGATATGCCAACCAACTTGCAAAACTGGTAAAAAATCAATGCAAATAAACAAATCACAGTAATAATTATTTATAAAACAAAGCATATGCAAGGAATGGCCTTGCACTTAGACCTCTCACCAATCACAACAATGTCAAAGACCACTGACTTCAATATAACCACAGCATCACTCCAAGGGGCATCGCCTAACCTACCTCTCAACCTCTTAGAGCAAGAAATCTGGACAAAGCCACAAATAATGTGGGGGGAGGCTCAAAAATATGAACACATTTTAAATATTGCTCTTATAAACTTAGAAAGTAGATAGAATAACAGATTTTGCATTAGCATGAATTTTCTGAAGGACATGAAGTCTGAAACTCAAATGTCTGCTATTGTTTTTTGACATCAGTCCTCAGTGATTTGCCAGAAAGCCACAATTTTATGAAAAACAGACCAAAAATGTGAGGTGAAAACCTGGACAGCTGAGAGCTCTGCCTAACACAGCTCACTCTTACCAACAGCATATTTACCAATGCCAAAGAAGGGGGAAGTACTTGATGCAAACTGCCCTTCTCCTGGCCTTCTTAACAGTACATACAGAGGGACAGAAGGTGGGCTGATCAAGTGCCTGCTCCAGAGATTAACCTAATTCTCACTCTTCTTATATACCCCCCCATCCATTTTACCTCATTTCACCCTAACACACATCCTACAGCCCTAACATCCTGCCTTAGTTCTAGCCTTAGTAAGTTCACAAACTGTTTATTTGTATTATTAAACACCCAGGAAGTTACTTTATTCATCCTTAGCCCTGCAACCCAGGCCATATATGAAAAGTTGAAGAAGGCCAGTTGATGTACTTAGTTTTAAAATGCAGCCTTTTCATATGTTGATATATTATGAAACTTTCTTTTAGAAATCTCAACAATTTTGCAAAGGCATTTGTTGACTTCTCCCATTTTAAGACATTTTATGACATTTTTTTCTGTCTTTATAAATCTCATGCCTGGATATTAATTTATAATTTACTTTCATCTAAAGTCTTTACATCATAAGGTACTATTGCAAAATGTTCACCTTAAGTACTATAGTTGACAATATTCACCTCTCCTTTATGAAGCATTTTTATGAACACTATTCAATATAAATGCTTTCTCAAACACATTCATTTTAATGATACAAATAGATACCTACTAGATACTACATTTGTGAACTTCAGTAGACTATACATCTATTTTTATGTTGTCCTTGAAAATGAATCTCTTTTCATCATGTGTACCTGTTTAACTATAATAGCACTTGGATCTTAAATGTGTGAGATATTTTGCTGACAATGTTCCTCGTCTTTTGAGAAGCACAGATTATAGCTATCAAAAGAATGTGGTTTTCAGCAAAGATGTATCTGTCATTTTCTGCTACAGATAACAAAACATGAGCTGTCATTAGGCAATGCTTACATGTCAAACAGGACTGCCAGATTACAGATGGTTTACCATATTCAGTTAAATTTTCATCTGTACACTTTTGACACTTTTTCCAATTCTATGATTGCTATTATAGATCTATTATTTATGTATAACTGCCTGAGATGCATCTAGGTCACTTATATTTTTCTGAGCTGTATCACTGATAAATATTTAAAATGTGCATGTTCCAGCATAGTTTAGTAACACAGTCTTTGATTCCATAAATATTCAAAGAGTAAATGACATTCTCTGCAGGATGCCCTTGTATATTACATAGATGTGGGTTCAACATTTTTTGAAAGTAAACCTGTGTAACAGTACACCACATTTTTTATAGAGAGATAAAGTTGCATGAGACATAAATATGATGAATTTGCTGCTAGATATATAGCCAAAATATTTTGGCTTACAAGGGCAACACATCACTATAAATTAGAGATATGCATAGCATTATATAGAGAGATAATGTTCTGTGGCATTAATATACAGCATTTGGAATACTGAATTATCATGAGTATAGGTTCATAGGTTCATAGGTTCATTGGTGCTTACTAGAATTTTGATCTATGATGATCTTAAGAAGTCAAGCCCACATTCAAATGTTAATTATTTGCCCTTATATTTTGCAATATGAATACTCAAAGACTGGCTGAAAAAGTATATGTTGGTGTATTTACATGCTTCTCCAGTCAATGAAGGCCCCCATGGTACAAAATGTGTGTGTTAACCACCCATTTATTGAAATTACATTGGTTCAGAGTAAGAAAAGTACTCTGCTTCGTATAGAGTGAAACATGGCTGAAAAGATGTTCCCCCAGATTAAGCAAATGTCCATGCAGGAATAACCTATTCCTGCACAGACGGGACTGTTCCAGTGCAGCACGGCAGTGTGCAATGCATATGTATGAAGGTGCACTACCATGCTCTAATACGTACACGGGGATGTGTACAAATGCAGGGGGCATGTCTGAGAGCAGTGTCTCACAATACACACACACCGCCGCACACCAGAATTGCCATCCAGCAATCCAAAAAGAGCGAGTTTGCTCATCACACCTCCCAAATCATTATAGTAAGAAATCTGGACAAAGCCATAAGGGACAACTGCTAAATATTGCTATTACAAACTTGGAAAGTTGACAGAATAACAGGTTTTGCATTAACATGAATTTTGTAAAGGGTATGAAGTCTAAAACGCAAACCTCTCAACCCGTTAGAGTAAAAAATCTGGACAAAGCCATATGGGACAACTATGAAATATTGTTATTACAAACTTAGAAAGTAAATAGAATAACAGGTTTTGCATTAGCATGAATTTTCTGAAGGATATGAAGTATAAAACTCAAATGTCTGTCATTATTGTCAAACTTCAGTCTTTAATGATGTGCCAGAGAGCCACAAGTTTATGAAAAGTGGACCAAGAATATAAGGCAAAAATCCGGACATGTTGTGAAAAGTTAAATGTCATCAATGTTTGCAAAGCAGAGCCCTCAACAAATAAATCTTTTTTTTTCACATCTGCAATAAAGTTTAAGTGTAGCTATGTGGGTGTGCCCGTTGCTTAGCTATGCTTAGCTCAGCATAAATGGCAAGAGAAGATAAATGGCAATATACATCCAACATATGCAGTAGTGCAATAATGTAGCAGTTAGAGCGTATACCTTGCATATAATCATTCATGGTTAGAACCTCCCCAGAGCCATTTCCATTTTGTATGTGAAATCATTACAATTTTAATTTATTTGTATATTTATGTAGGAAGTTTCTCAACCAGAGTAGTGTATTAGGCCCAGATGTGAGGTGTTAGTGTAAGAAAGTTGTGAAACCCCCATATAAACACAAGTGTTCCATACAGTATACAAGTATACAAGAATAAATGTAATGAAAGCACATTGAGGATGTCAGGGGAAGGTAAACAAATGTATAATATGTCGGGAATGATGAATCAATCCCATGCTGGTGGTAGTCCATAAAATAAAACATAAGCAATGCTAAGCATTGCATAGCTATGCTGACCGGGTGTAAGCATTGTGTAAATATGAATGCTAAGCAATGACTAATCCAGCTAAGTGGATTTGCCCATTGGTTAGCAGTGCTGAGCATGCCCCTTTAAGCACTGCCAACCTTAGCTAAGCAGGTTTGTCCGTAGCTTAGCTTAGCTCAGCATATTCAAAACCTTCAAATCATGTCAAAGTGCAGGCAATTGGCCATATTTAAACCTTGCAGGTGGAAATACAGCTCATAACTGGTTGTAGCTCCCCACTGTAGGCAGTATGGCAGGTGCTGGAGAGGGCATGCACTTTTGGGCACATCGCTGGGGTAGGACCCCTTGTAAAAAAACATGATGTGAGACTGCTGCAGAACCAGTACCAGAGCTCCCAATCCAAAGTGGAAGCCTGGGAAAGTCTCAACCATGATCCCACCAGTGCCACTGGTATCCTCGCACTGGTGAGCAGGTTTGTCACCACTAAGCCAACTTGAAGTGGAGGAAGAGAGAGCTCTTGGAACAGTGGGTCCAAGAAGCACAACAGAGGGGTGATGTCCCAGCAGTGTGCAAGTATTCATAGCAATAACTGTTTACCAAAGTCCAGCCTGTGTATTTGATGGATAGGTATGCATAAATGTTTCTCTATCTTCATTATAGCTCCAGCTGAGTGGGTTGTGAACCAGGAAGCCCATGCTTGCAGGTTGCAAAGGCTAAGTCATAGGCTGGTGAGTAAAAATCTAGCTTGTAGTATTCATACCAAATTAATATAAAGGAGTAGAATGTCACCTGGCATTATTAAAAATGGGTATGGTTTGTACTGAATAAAGCAGAAAATATTACACTAATAGTCTCTTATAGGTCATATATTAATAAAAATGTAAGTGTCTGTCAATAAGATCCAAAACCCTGGACTGGTTGTGTTTACACTAGTATGGTATGATTTGAAATGTGTACAAGTTATGCATAGCAAGTATAGTGCTGAAAGCATTACACAATCAAGTCTCATCTGACAAAGTTACTGCCTCTATAACACATGAGACTAACTGATATTACAAATGTCATGCACCAAGATCTGATATCTGAATAATAATGTTGTGTTAATCACTCTTTTCTACACTGTGCTATGTGAAAAGATATGTATATGACTGTGTTTTTTGAGAATGTTGTAATTACAAGATCAGATCGTACAACAAAGAGAGAATGAGAAAGAAATCATTCAAGGAAGAAACATCAGTTTTTCAATAGCTCTCTCTGATGAAACACACACTTGTTATATTTTTAGCAGAAACAGCCATGGTTCGATCCCGGGAGTGGTAGTAAGCTGTATGCATAATTTCAACCAGAATTTTGTCAAAATGTGTAGGAACAGTCAGGTAGTATTAACATTTCCTACACAGGTCTTCCAGGTAAGAGAAGGTATAAAGTAGTTATAAGAAGGTTGTAGTTATACCGTGTCCAACGCCCATGGTCCAACCGCAAGGCTGCAAATGACAGCAAGATAAGTACATACACCAAGTGGTCTCTCCCAAGAAATATTCAAAAGTGTCATGCTGTCACAGCTACTGGGCCCTGCTAACAACAACCAGGGTGACTGATAGAAATCAAGGCAGAGTGTATCAGTAGCACACACACACAGTATGAGTGCACATATGTAACCCTGACTATCTGAATATGGGTAGAAACAGTCATGTAGTATTAACAAACATTCCCTCCACAGGTCTTCCAGGTAAGATAAAGAATAAAGTAGCTATAAGAAGGCTGTAATTATACTGTGTACAAAAATACCACTGCCCAACCCAAGGCCATAGTTGTTGTAATAATACCTATAAAGTAAAGAGTAGAGCAATGATCATTAAAGCTGTGACCAATGCAAGAATCAACATTTGTTAACTGACATCTCTCTCTTTCTCTTTCTCCCTCACTTTATCTTCACCAACAATCTAAACACATAAATGAATGGGTATGTTTTCCACCAAACCTACTTGGGACATGTGTCCTGTTGTTCTACAAATGTTGAAATGTATTCCAATTAATGTTCCCTGTTCAAATACTATCATTGTTGGCCTGTTGCTATCAATGTAACCTGCATGCTGGTATAATGCCCACTGTGGTTCAATATATGCATGTGTTCTGTTTGCTATGGAAATGTCCAAATCTGTTATTTTGGGCTATTGGGAATACTCATGCATGCTGTTATAACTAATCTTGGAATGTGTTTACCATTACTAACCAACATATGTTCTAAAACTGCAACACCATAGCACGTCAGGGAAGGCCGATCCCAAAGGATCCCACCTCTCCCACCTCATCTGTCCATGGCACTGGGCTGCAGCATGTCTGGGACCCACCCCTCGGAACTCGTCGTCCAATAGTCTTGCGCCACCTTCAGGTAGAACCCCCTCAGGGGTTGGGGTCGACCACCCCATGGGAGCGGGTGTTGACAGGATCCTGTCAACAAAAGTCAGGTCTGGGGTCTGGAGCATAGCAAGCTCCACAAGGAATTGGGAAATCTACTGTACTGGCTTGGGGGTCGCATGGCACAATTAGAGGGTCAGCCTACCCCTCCTGCTCAGCCCCCACCACAGCCATCTTCGGGGCCATGAAGGTGCAGTGCTGACTGACCACAGGCAGGGACCTCAGTCCTACTGTATCCATTTGGGTGCTCGTGGGCTTCCAATTACCAAACCCCCCTCCACGTCCAAGGTGTTTACCCCAACATGTGTCATATACCACCTCTGTATGCTATCTTGCCTGTCTTGTCTGTCTTCCTACCCAACTTACCACCCCAAATATACCTACTGTCCTTCCCCAACATCCCACTCTCACCTTAAAAAAAAGGCCAATATGTTCTCCAAAAAAAAAAATTTTGCCCAATACACAGCTGTCCAATTCGCAAACACATCCACTGGGCACATGTAATCTTGTCTAATTGGCTTCAGAACACATTATTGTTGTCCTCACCACTATCTCTCAGGGGTTTGAGTGTCCAAATGTACCTCCAAATTCAGTATCTATGCTCAGCTATTGCCGTAGAAGAAATGGGCAGCTATGGACCTTCCCTACATCCATCCTGCACATCCCTAGCTATCTTTCCTATTGTTTTACCCTCTTTGTGCCCCCTTTTTCACCAGTTTCCTATCACCCCTTTTTTCTATTCTTTTAAAGAAATTAGCACGGGGTTACGTGGGAGTAAGCAGTAGTAAGCAGGAGTAAGCATGTTTGCGCAGTGCTAAGAGATGCCTACACAGATTAAGCACTTTTAAGGTTAACTGTCTGCAAGCATATTTAACCAGAAGTTAGCATTGCTTACCGCCATGCAAACCTGCACAACCCCACTTACAACTGCTTAAAAGTGCCTTAATCACTCCGTATCCAACAGCACTTGCTCTGCACAACAAAAAAATAATTAGCCCTAGCAAGTCTTGAGCCCAGGACCTTGCACAGAATAAACACAGCCACTTACCACTAAGCCATATGAGCTGTAGATATGTCTGAAGTTTATTCAAACATATCATGCAGTACAGTCATTCGACAGTAGAGAAAATGTGTATGTGCATATATATATATATATATATATATATATATATATATATATATATATATATATATATATATGTATATAGTTACCTATGACAAGATCGAGCAGCTGAAATATCAAACGCCATATGGTTGAGACCATATTGTTGATATTTCAGATGATCAATCACTGTAAAGTATTAAAAAAACAAAAAAAAAAAACAACAAACATGAAGAAGGTGTTGCAGGGGGGGGCAAGCCCCCCTGCACCCCCCCCTACTTATACCAACTCTGAAATCGCACTACACTGACAATACAGTGTGGAACAGCAAATATTCCTATTCCCTGCTGTAGTGCGATCTTGGAGTTGATATATTTAAGTAGGGGGGTGGGGGTGCAGCCCCCCACATGTGGGTTGCAGGGAGCTTGCCCCCCTGCAATAATGTCTTCATGTTTGTTTTTTTGTTGTTTTTTTAATATTTTACAGTGATCGATCATCTGAATATCGACCATATGGTCTCAACCATATGGTGTTCGATATTTCAGCTGCTCGATCTTGTCATAGGTAACTATATATATATATATATATATATATATATATATATATATATATATATATATATATATATATATATATATATATATATATATATATATATATATATATATATATATATATATATTTATCGTCAAACTCAAAGAAGCAAACCAGTAATATTCTACACAATTTAATGTTAGCGCTCTCATACACAATTTTACATGCACTTCTTCAGACATTAATTAATGTCTGAAGAAGTGCATGTAAAAGTGTGTACGAAAGTGCTAACATTAAATCATATGGAATATTACTGGCTTGCTTCTTTGAGTTTATATGTGTGTATATATATATATATATATATATATATATATATATATATATATATATATATATATATGGGATCCGTACAGATCCTTGACTGCATTTTTCACCGAATCCTTCATCGGTGAACACACTTTCACGTACGTTTGTGTGTAGTGCCAGTTGGACTGCAGTGCGGATAAGGGAAGATTCCTTTTTGCCCACTGTACTCCGACCTCTGAGTGGGAATATTTAAGTAGGGGGTGGGGGTGGTTCAGGGGGGCTTGCCCCCCTACATAAAAGTAGATTTATTGTTTTTTTTTTGGTTTTTTTTTTGTGCACTTTAACGAAAACGCTTTTGTTAAAGTGTGTTCAGTGATTGTGGATTCGGACTATTGAACTTTTGTTCAATAGTCCTAGTTCCATATAAATATATGTATATATATATATATATATATATATATATATATATATATATATATAGGTTCATAGGTAGGTACTAGGCTATTGGCCCTAGGGCCTATATAAGCCTAGCCAAAACAGTACACTGGCATTTGCCAACCAAGAAAATTATTTTCCTGTGCCCATGTCAAGCAGAGCCACAGAAGTGATCCCCAGGGTGAATTTCTTATCTCCCATCCAGTCATCAAGATTTTTCTTGAATAGTGCTAATGAGGAGCTTTGTTTAATATAGATAGGTAGTTTGTTCCAGAGTATGGGAAGTCTCTGGGACAGGAATCTATCCCACCAGCATGCTCTACTTATTGCTGTGACAATGTTTAGGTCCCTAGAGCGTGTAGCTTGGAGGGATTGAGATTTCTTTACGTGGAGCATGTCCAGCAGCTCTGGGTTTGACATAGCTTTGCATGTTAGGCAGAGATCGCCTCTGAATAGGCGATATATGACAGAGTTAAGCTGGAGTTTTTTGAGACTGTCCGCATAGGGCATCTGTTTGAGGCCAGTAATCCTCTTTGTGAGGTATTTCTGTGGCCTTTCCAGTTGTTGTAGCTGTCTTGTGAGGTACATACCAAAAGGGGTGTTGTACTCTATAATGGGTCTAATGAATGATGAGTGGAGGGGAACAATGACTTCTTTTTTCCTGGATGAGAAACCTTTTGTGATGAGGTGTGCCACGTAGAAGGATTTCCTGACTACTGTGGTGATGTGATTATCAAAGGAGAGACTACTGTCCACCTGTGTCCCAAGGTCTCTTATCGCACTTTCAATGTTAAGCAGACTAACGCCTATGTGGTAGTTTATGGGTACAGAGTTTTTACTAAAAGGGATGACAATGCACTTTTTGGCATTGAGCTTGAGGCCATGGCTTTGACACCAGGAATCTGTCTCAGTGAGGCCCTTTTGTAGGATGTCCACATCATTAGGAGTTTTGATTATGCCTCCTAGTTTGCAGTCATCTGCAAACTTTGTTAGTCAAAGACTTTCTGTGTTAGCCTGTACTTCAGAGAAGTAGATACCAAACAGGAGAGGACCTAGGACTGAACCCTGTGGTACTCCTCATGTCACTGGTCTGAAGTTGGATTTAGAGTCTGCTACTTTCAGAGTGTGGTTTCTGTCATTGAGCCAGTTGGCAACCCATCTTGTGACATAGGGATTTATACCTAGTTTAGTGAGTTTGTCTATAATTCCAGAGTGGGGGATGGTGTTGAAAGCCTTGGCGAGATCTAGATAGACTGTGTGAACCACCTTACCCTCATCTACTGCTTTGGTGACCTCTTCAAAGAAGTCTGTCAGGTTTAGGAGACATGATCTGCCTTTTACAAACCCAAACTGGATAGGGTGCAGAGTTTGGAGATTACCAATGTCATTGTTTAGAAGTTCCTTGATGATACGCACCATAGCCTTGCAGATCAGGCTCATCAGGCTAATGAGGCAGTAGATCCCAGGGTCTGTGGTGGCTCCTCCTTTGTGGAGTGGGATAACCGTTGCTGTGTGCCATTCAGTGGGCACAAAGCCTATGTTGAGGCTATGATTGAACATGGTACTTAGGTGGGATGCCAGTTCGTTCTGTAGTTCATGCAGAATGCAGCCATGGATGTTGTCAGGTCACATGGATGCTGTGTTCTTGGCTTTGGAGAGTCTGTTTTTTTACCTGTGCAGCCGTGATTACAGGTACTTTGCATTCTTTCAATATAGAGATGGGCCCTTTAGGGGATGAGAGAAGGGTAAAGTTAGCACTGAACCTATCTGCCTGGATGTTGGGAATATCAGTTGGTTCTGTATATTTAGTGCCATTGTACTGTAACTCAGAGCAGATCTGAGTGTTGCCATTGAGATTCTTGACATAGATATAGAATACTTTGTGGTTGTCTTTAGAATCAGTGGCAATTTTGTTTTTGTAACTAGCTTTGGAGGATTTTTGAGGGATCTCAGCTTTTTACTGAGGCTGATCACGAAATTCCTCCAATCATGGGATTTTACTTTTTTGCAACAGTTTCTTTCTTCTGTTGTAGAGTTTTTTTATAGCAGGGAACCACTAGTTTGGCTTCCTTTTTTTGGAGGATAGCATCTTGGTTCTGTTAGGGATTGCACAATCCATGCACTAGTGTAAGTGCTTATAAAGTGCAATTGTATAGGATTCAGCAATCGTATCTCTATTGTCCATCAGCATGGGTGTTGTGAAGTTTGCCACTTCTGTCTTAAGAAGTGTGAAGTTGGCTTTGGAGAATTTTTTTATAGTGGTTTCCGTAATGGGGGTGGGGTGGGATGTGGATCTTTAGGGTGATTTGCTTGTGGTCAGATCTGACCAATGAGGAATTGACCTCTGGTGTGGAACACTGGTTGTCCATGTTGGTAATGACCAGGTCTAGGATATTGCTGCCCCTGGTGGGGGTGTAGATAAGTTGATCCAAGGCACTGGAATTTATGAATTCCAAAAAACTTTGAGCACAAGAGTTGGTACATGAGTAGTTTTCCCAGTTAATGGTGGGGTAGTTGAAATCACCCATTATTAGGGTGTTAGGTTGTACCCTAATATTTTACAGTGTATCAAGAAATGAGGAGTGGGAATCCTGGGGCATGGTGGGGATCTGTAGCAAGCTACAATTTGCACTGTGGTTTTGCCCAGAGTTAGTTGCACTTGGATAATCTCAGATGCATTATGCTGAGCAACTAGCCTGGTGGTGTGGATATCCTTAATGAATATGGACACGCCTCCACCTTTACTGCTTCATTCCAGGTTAGGTGGCCAAAAGGTGTGGTATGAATTATAGCCTGGCTCTGGAACCTTGAATCAGGTATCTGTCACTGTACAGATGTCGATGTTCTCCATTTTAAGAAGTGCCTCGAGTGAGTACATTTGGAGGTTTAGACTTCTAGCATTAAGTAGCATTACCCTCAGATTTTGCTTGCGTGTACCTGTTACAATGGTGAATTTGTCATTTGAATCTTGCCTAAAAAAGGCACTATAGGGGTGGCAAGAACCTTAGCCAGTATCCGGAATCCCAAGGGCGACAGGTGCAGGCCATCTCTGGCAAAGCATCGTGGTTTGTCGATCATGTCATCCCAGGCAGACAGATACTGGATCCCCTTAGAATGACACCAGAACCTTAGACAATTGTTGAAGTCAATCATTTTGTCCTTGGACTGTGGTTTCATTCTGGGTTATGGCAGGATGCTACACAGGGCTAGGGTCATACCTGCCTGGGCTACAAAATCAGAAAGCTCCTCCATGTCTCTTTTCATGTAGTCTAGGGAGGTACATCTCAAGTCATTCACACCAACATGGACAATGACAGAGTCATATTTGTACTTGCTGTGGAGTGACCTGATTGAATGCGTTATGTGGTGGATCCTGGCACCTGACGGGCAGATGACAGTAACTTTCTCCTTGTTTAGCCTGGTGAGTGGAACATCACTGTGCCTGAATATAGAGTCACCTGCGACTAGAGTGTTTGGTACGTTGTTATGCCTTATGGGCTGTGGTTGAGTGGCACACTGAGTTTGTGGGCTAAGTGTCATTTGGTTGTGTTGGGGGGTGGAGGTTGCTTGCATTTCTGCTTTGGAGGTCCCTGTTGCTTGGGTAGATTTTTTTGAGAGCTTCTGTGAATGTAGGTGGGTGTTTTGTGTTTCTATGTGTGTGTTTTGGTGGTGTAGGTTTTGAGGGACTATGTGATGAGTCTGGTGTGGTGCAAGTGTTTACCTTCTCCTCTTGACTGTCTAGTCCAGTCTTGGGTGAAGAGAGCTTTGCTTCCAGTTTGGTTATAAAAGTACATCTCTCACGGGTTGTAGTGTTGGGTGGTAGGAGGAAAGGGTTGTCTGTGTACATGAGGCAATTACTGCATTGCCCCAAGATGCCCAGATTAATCAGGTAGACAGGAGAAAACACTGGTAGCTGACCCTTAGACATGCTTGGATATGTGCTTATTTATTAAGTGCTAAAAACTGTTTTCCTCTAGACAAGTGAGGAGAGTTGAGTGCTGTAGTAATGTGTTGCTTATTTAGTGCTTACAATGATTTCTGAACAAGTGCTGAGCTCAAAGAAACAGATTTGAGTACTGAAACTAGAAAACTGGCTAGTTCTAAGAAACAAAATTAAGCTAGAAGGCTTCCCTCCAACACAAAAAGGCTTGAGGGCTCAGAATCTTACAAACAGTCCTGCATACAGCAAATATGTATCTGGACTAGACAACTTATAGGAAAGGCAGGAAACAAGCTTAATTTATTTTTATGTATATATATATATATATATATATATATATATATATATATATATATATAAGAAACTGATTCGGAATAAGGTGAAATCCCAAGGCTGCAAACACTCCCTTATCAGCCTCAACAAAAGGTTGAGATTCCTCAGCAAATCCTCTAAAACTAGCTTTGAAAGCAGAATTGCAGCAGATAGTAAAGACAACCACAAGGCCTTCTATAGTTATGTAAAGAATCTCCATGGAAATATCCAGATTTGCTCTGAGCTACTGCACAATGGTATCTCCTATAGAGAAAAACACAATGTGGAAAAGCACTCAAAAAACGTACCAATAAATAATAAGGAGTGCTTGAGATGAAACTGAAGCCAAACGAGCTATATCCAAATCGTTTATTCAAATTCACACAAAGTAGCCAATGTAAGCATAAACGCCTTTACACATTAAACTTGCATTTTCGTCTCCATAGAAAGACTTCATCAGAAGTCCAGTATAAAATCAATTAATCATTTATATTAAGGTTAATTAATAATAGACAAATTAATTTATGTAAAAAACATTTAAAAGGAACAATGACATTTAGGGTTGAACTAACATTGTGATATTATTAAAATTTCATTAAAAAACACTTTCAAGTGTTATTGCAACTTCTCTTAAAATGATAAAATGTTAATACATAGATTACAACATATATACATTTTCAAAAATAAAATAGTTAAAAGTGTATTAAAAATATCACTATTCCTTTTGTGTGGTGTTGTGCCTATATAATCCAAGGGAACACTGCCATCTCCTGGCATAAAATGTTATTGCATCCCATACCATTCATAGTTTTGCAGATCTTAATTTTAA
The DNA here is from genome assembly GCF_019279795.1 of Protopterus annectens. Classification (NCBI taxonomy): domain Eukaryota; kingdom Metazoa; phylum Chordata; order Ceratodontiformes; family Protopteridae; genus Protopterus; species Protopterus annectens. The sequence continues at coordinate 1,527,976,832 of NC_056745.1, read as the reverse complement.
CAGTGGCAATATAGAAACAGAATCATTCAGTTAAGAATACATACAAAAACGTTTCCATATATAATTTTAGTAATATAATAATAGAGAGGGGACATTTTGATTTATTGTCCAAAGGTTTAAAATTCATTCCCTACAGAAAAGGGGATTTGACAAAATCATTGCTTGATGTTAAATTATTCTTAAGGAAAGTTAATTTAAGTATATTGTTCCCCAATGATAATATATATACAGACCAAAGGTTAAAACAAAGGACTATCTATAACACCTCCTGCATCCGCAGTTAAAAAATTTGGAGAAGATAATCGAGAAGGAGCTTAGGAATGAACAGAACAAAATTAAATACAAGATTAACCTAGGCAACAGGGAGAAAGAAATACTTGATGAATTTAAATTTAACCCTGCTATTCGGGTAATGAAACCAGATAAAGGGGGTGAGGTTGTTATAATGGATAATATACAATATGAGGGTAAGATGAATTTGATCTTATGGGATGACTCAAGATATTCTAGTGTTTCCAAGAATGAGGTGAATATAGCTTATAATAAAATTGACATAGGCCTTAATGATATGTTACAAGAAGATCTTATTGATCAAAAAAATTATATATATTTAAAAATGGATAAACCTAGAGTACCTACTATTTTTGGAATCCCTAAGTCCCACAAAAAGGAGAAGGATCCACCATTAAGACCCATAGTTTCGGCCGAAGGGTCTAAAACCCATTCTTTAGCTAAATATGTGGATTTTAAGTTAAAGCATTTGTGGGTCAGAAGAAAGGCTATTTTAAAAGACTCATGGGATCTTTTGAGAGACATTTCTAATGATTTATACCATGAAGACCTCCTATTTGTTACTATTGACATTATAGATTTGTTTTCCTCTATACCTTATTCTACTGGGATGGACATGTTCGAGGAGATGCTGTTGCCATGTCAGACTCCAAGCCGGTCACAAGCGGTGTCCCACAGGGCTCAGTCCTGGGCCCCCTCTTGTTCGGCATCTACTTTTCAGAAGTGCAGGCAAACATAGGAGGATTGTGGCTGACAAAGTTTGCAGATGACTGCAAACTGGGCGCCATAGTTGAAAATCCATCAGACACAGATATCCTTCAGAGAGGTCTCATAGAAATGGATAACTGGTGCCAGAGCCATGGCCTTAAGCTAAACGCCAAAAAATGTATAGTCATACCCTTTGGTAAAAACAAGGTAACCCCAAGTTACCACATAGGTGGCAATCCATTAAGCACAGAAGAGGTTATCAGGGACCTGGGGACCCAAGTTGACAGTAACCTTTCTTTTGACACTCACATTGCCAAAGTGGTTAGGAGGACCTTCTACATTGCCCACCTGATTATGAAGGGATTCACATCCAGATCAAGGGAGGTCATTGTTCCCCTGTACTCATCACTTATCAGACCAATGATTGAGTACAATGCCCCATTCGGAATGTATCTTACCCGACACCTGCAGCAATTGGAAAGACCCCAAAAGTTCCTCACCAAAAGGATAAAGGGGCTCAAAAATATGCCATATGCTGCCCGACTGAAGAAACTCCAGCTCTATTTAGTCGCATACCGTCTGCTCAGAGGTGACCTGTGCCTGACATACAAGGCCATGTCCAACCCGGATTTAATGGACATGCTCCACCTCAAAAAATCCAAATCCACCAGAGCCACAAGAGCAAGAGACTTAAACCTCAACACGGATCTAAATAGGATGTGCTGGAGGGACAGATTCATCACCCAGAGACTCCCTATGCTGTGGAACAGAATCATGGTCCATGTGAGACAGAGCACCTCGCTGGCTCTGTTCAAGAGGAATCTTGACCAGTGGATGGGAGATTGTAGGTTTACCCTGGGATCATCTCTGTATCACTGCTGGACAGAGGCATGGCAAACTAATGGGTATAGTATTCTTCAACCTAAGGGGTGGTGAAAGCCACACAACTCTGGCTAGGCTTATAAATGCCCTAGGGCAGATAGCCTAGTATGAACCTATGAACCTATGAGATTGTTTTTGAGGACCAGGGGTTATCCCAAAATGAGAAATTAATGAATGTGTTTTTAATGGACATGGTTTTAAAATATAATTTTATATGCTTTAATGGAGAATTATTCCAACAAATTCAAGGGGTGGTAATGGGGGCAGCGTGCACCCCCACTTATACCAATTTGGTCTTGGCAAAATGGGAAGAAAAGCATATTTTAAACTCTGAATTTAGGACCTGTTGGAGCCTTTATCGAAGGTTCCTGGATGATATAGTCATTTTTTTTGATAACAGGTAAAAAAAAAGTTTGAAGACGTTATGAAATATATGAATGAAACTACCAATTTTTTAAATTTTACCTATAAAATATCGAATGCAAATTTACAGTACCTAGATTTAGAGGTATACAAGGCAGACAATAAGTTTGAGATTAAGATTTATTGAAAGTCTACCTTTTGTAATTCCTTTCTTCACTATCAAAGTGCACATCCCCTACACTGTAAAAATAATATAGTTAAGGGCCAGTTTGTAAGGGGGTGTTGTATGACTAGCCTTGATACATATTTCTTATTAGAGTGTAATTTGTTGGAAAATATGTACATGGAAAGAGGGTACCCCCAGGATTTTATTAAAAACATTAGGTCTGAGGTTGAAAAAGGAAGAGGTGGTAGATTTAAACCTATTCAGGGAGACAGAGAACAAAACAATGATGGTGATATGTACAATGACAAGAATAACATAAATGCAAATAACATTTATCAACAGGCAATGATTTTAGAATATAATGCTTTAAATAACAATACTAAAAAGATTTTTTTTAAAAGATTGGAATAGATTTGCATCTTTTTCAGTTCTGGACATTATTTCCAAACTTCCCTTCAAAGTGGTGTATAAAAATTCATAGAGTATAAAAAATATTTTGGAAAATAGGAATAATAAGCCTAATTCTAATAGAAGAAGGTTTGGGACATACAAATGTGGACATTGTTCCCAATGTATGTACATTATGAATACAGATAAGGTTTATTTAGAAAGTCGGAAGAGATGGAATAATAGTTCTGACTACTATAATTGTAAAACAAAAGGGATAGTTTACTTAACTGTTTGCCTAGTTTGTAGATCCTTCTATGTCGGGTAAACCAAAAGCATGTTAAAAAGAAGGATCTATGAACATATTTATGACATGGCAGTAGGCAAAGAAACTAGTGCTTTGTTTAAGCACACAAAGTTATTTAAAAAACCTGAATTTTCCTTCTTCGTGTTGGAACAAATTAAAAATGATATTAGGGGAGGCCCATGGGAAGAGCGGATAGAATTCAGGGAATTGTGGTGGCAAGTTACCCTTGAAGCAGGAAATTTCCCTGGGCTGAATGATTATGTTTCTATATTGCCACTGTTAAAATTAAGATCTGCAAAACTATGAATGGTATGGGATGTAATAACATTTTTTAGCCAGGAGATGGCAGTGTTCCCTTGAATTATATAGGCACAACACCACACAAAAGGAATAGTGATATGTTTAATACACTTTTAACTAAGTTATTTTTGAAGATTTATAATCTGCGGTGGTGGTGCTGTGGTAGCGTTGTCACCTCACAGTAAGACACTGTCCGGTTCGATTCTCAGCTACAGCGTCTTATGCGTGAATGGGCGTACCTTCATTGAAGGTTGTGCATCAGGGCTGGTAACTCGGCACGTAAAAATCAACTACAAAGTATTGGCGGACCGGAGTTTTGCTGTGGCGACCCCTAACCAAGAAAAGCCGAAAGACTCACATTTTTGAAGATTTATATATGTGTATATAGTATTTATTTTTAATCTATGTATGAACATTTTATCATTTTAAGAGAAGTTGCAATAACACTTGAAAGTGGTTTTTAATAAAATTTGAATAATATCACAATGTTAATTCAACCCTAAATGTCAATGGTCCTTTTAAATGTATTTTACATAAATTCATTGGTCTATTATTAATTAACCTTAATATAAATGATTAATTGATTTTATACTGGTCATCTGATGAAGTCTTTCTATGGAGACGAAAATGCAAGTTTAATGTGTAAAGGCATTTATGCTTACATTGGCTGCTTTGTGTATGCTTACATCGGCTACTTTATGTGAATTTGAATAAATGGTTTGGATATAGCTCGTTTGGCTTCTGTTTCATTTCAAGCACTCCTTATTATTTATCTCTCATACAGAGCCAACAGATATTGCCAATATACTGGCTGACAGATTTAGTGCTAACTTTACCCCCCCCCCCCCAAAGGACCAATCACAGTAGATTGACAGGCACCTGGTATTACTGCTGCACAAGTTAAAACAGCCCTGTCCAAAGCCAAGAATACAGCTTCTATGGGACCTGACAATATCCCTGGCTGTGTTCTACATGAACTACAGCATGAACTGGCACCTCACCTGTGTGCCCTGTTCAATCACAGCCTCACCTCAGGATTTGTCACTACTGAATGGCGCACTGCTACAGTCATCCCTCTCCACAAAGGAGGAGCAACTACAGACCCTAGGAATTATCGCCCCATTAGCCTGACGAGTCTGATATGCAAAGCTATGGAATGCATCATCATGGACCTAATAAACAAGGATATAGGGAATCTCCAAATGCTGAATCCTACACAGTTTGGTTTTGTGAAGAATATATCATGCCTGCTCAGCTTGGTCAACTTCTTTGAGTCAGCCACCAGAGTTGTGTATGAAGTCAATGTGGTTCAAACAGCCTGCCTTGATCTGGCCAAGGACTTTGATACCATCTCTACTCAGGAATCATAGAAAAACACACTAAGCTAGGCATCAACCCCAATATCACTAGGTGGCTTGCAAAGTGGCTCACAGATAGAACCCACAGTGTGAAAGTATCTGACTCCAAGTCAGACTGCCGACCCGTCATGAGTGAAGTCCCACAGGGTTCGTTCCTGGGTCCTCTCCTCTTTGGTATCTACTTCTCTGAAGTCCAAGACATCACTAAGGGACTCTGGCTGACAAAGTTCTCAGATGATTGCAAGCTGGGAGCTATTACTAACTCCACAAGTGATTTTGACAACCTAAAGAAAGTCCTCAATGAGACCAAAGACTGGTGTCAGAAACATGGTCTGAAGCTCAATGCCAAAAAATGGTATTGTCATCCCCCTTGGGTAAAACCCGGCTCCCTTGAATTACCACATTAATGGTAGTCCACTGAACACAGAAGGGATTATAAGAGATCTGGGAACATAGGTTGACAGCAGCCTCTCTTTTGACCACCACGTTGCCACTGTCATCAGAATGTCCTTATGTGTGGTACATCTCATTACTATGTGTTTTGCATCCAGGAAGAAAGAGGTCATTCTCTCCCTCTACTCTTCACTCATTACGCCAATCATTGAGTACAATGTCATATTTGGCATGTACCTCACTAGACACCTGCAACAACTGGAGAGGCTGCAAAAATTACCTCACAAAGAGGATCCTAGGCCTTAAACATTTGTCCTATATGGACAGACTCAAAAAACTCAAACTATTCTCTGCGTCATATTGTCCACTTAGAGGCGTTCTCTGCTTGACTTACAAAGCCATGTCTCACCCAGCTCTGTAAGAAATGTTACATCCTAGGAAATCCCGATCCCTCCACACCACACACTCCAGAAACCTCAACCTCATAACCACAAGCCACAGAACATGCTGGTGGGACAGGTTCATAACTCAGAGACTGCCCATGTTATGGAATAGA